>NC_088863.1:5281553-5319932 GCF_032884065.1 Artemia franciscana
AGGGGGGATAAATGCCCTAGTATCAAGGATAGGCTAATTTTATTTTGCTATGGAAAGCAAACTCTCTTTATGACAAAAATAACAATACAATTGCTAACTACTTCAAAGAGGGTAAAAAGTTAGACAGAAAATGAGTTAATAATTGGGCAGTGACTTGACCAGATAATTACTACTACTACTACTACTACTACTACTACTATAACTTACTGCAGCACCAAGCCGCCTGAGGCCAACACAGCTATGCATGCTCCTCCTCCAACCTAATCTATTCAAGGCTTCCCTCTTTACACCCTCCCAGTAAGTTCCCATTTCCTTTAAATTTTTATTTATGACATCCTCCCAACCCAGACAAGGACAACCTGCTTTCCATGTAGCCCCAGATGGTTGGCCAAAAAGGGCAATCTGTCATCCTTCATCTGCAGAACATGGCCTAGCCATCTCAAACTTTCTTTCACTATAGCCCTAGAAAGCAGGATTGAATCACATTTTTCATACAATCTACTGTTTGAAATATGGTCAGTCAGCTGGGCACCCAGAACAATCTGTTGGCAATTTCTCTAGAAAACATCTAGTAAATTTTCATCTGCTTTTCGGAGCACCCATGCTTCAGAGCCATATTTGACTGCTGTCATCACTGTAGCTTCCAATATTCTAATCTTGGTTTGCAGACTTATTTTTCTATTCTTCCAAACTTTTTTTAACTGTGAAAAAACACCCTAAGTCCTAGCTATTCTGGTTTTAACATCTTCACTGCTCCCACCATCTTTACTAATAATACTACCAAGGTAAGTAAGCTCCCAACCTGATCAATCTTTTTGTTACCCAATGTTGCCTTTTCATCTTCACTTATTCCTAGCCTTAGTGACTTAGTCTTCTTAACATTAATTTTCAAGCCTATTTTAGCACCCTGAATTTGCAAAACCTCTAAAAATTCATTCATTTTGCTCACACTTTCATCTAATATGCTTAAATCATCAGCATAATCTAAGTCCAGGAGCATTTTTCCTCTCCATTTGATTCCATGGTCTCCAATTGCCTTTCCTGTGCTCCAAGACAAAGTCCATCAAAATGATCCATATAAAGGGGGATAGAACACAACCCTGCTTAACTCCTGATTTAATACAAAACCAGTTGCTAACCTCATTCCCTACCTTCTCCACGGCAGTATTATTTTTGTATATAGCACAAATCACTTTAATGTATTTTTCTGGTATACCATATAAGGATAAAACCTTTGCTAACGCTCTTCTATCAACAGAATTGAAAGCCTGCTCATAATCTATAAAACTGAGAACAAGAGGTGTTTGACAACAAAGGGACTTCTCAATTATTAACCTAAGAGTGAAAACATGGTCGACACATCCTTTACCTTTTCTAAAACCGCATTGTTCTTCCCTTAAAACTTTGTCTACAGCATGTCTCAGTCTAAAAAGTATCATATTACTCAGTAATTTGCTACCTACAGAGACCAGACTAATGCCTCAATAATTACAACACTCACTCTTGACTGGATAATTGAAGGCTGTAAAATCCAAAAAAAAGCCTCACACCTGTATCTAGATTCATAATAAATGTCCTACTTTTGCCAGAAATCCCAAGAAACCTTGTGGAAATTAAACATTTCACAAAATTTCAGGGGAGAGGCTGGGCCCGAAGGACCCTTCTGTGTACATGCCAGAATGGAGACAACACTATTGCATTGCTTAGACAACCTAGGCTTTAGAGAGGGATTATATTAGAAATTAGAATTTCTAGTGCCCTTTTTAGAACCAAATATGGTCAGATGGCAACTAGCCCCCCACCATGCCCTCTTTTTCCAAATGCACGCAATCAAAATTTTATATCTGTTTTGATGAAAATTATCCAGAGATCAAACAACCTATGCCTCTAGGGTAGAAAATATCCCCCACTGCCCCTATGATAAGGGCTTTAAGCTATGCAAGCTTCCCATTGTTTTCATATTAGTGTTTTATGGATCAGGGTGGTTGTGCAAACTTCTGCATACTTTAATATGAAATTAATAATTATAAGGCCCTTGTTGAGAGTCAAAAGTGATTGAAAGGTAACCAGCTACCCTCTCCAAACATTTTGAGGCAGCTTGGCTATTTTGTTAATAATAGTTCAAAGGTCAAAATTTATGACAATTTATTCCACCACCCATTATTCTTATTATTTGGGTTCTTCTTTTGGTAAAATTATAGCAGTTAATATAACTGGCTTTCCTATAAAGTGAATATACTACTTGATGCCTTTTTTTATGCTCTTTCTGAATATAATAATCACTTCTACCTTAAATTGAGATTTAAGCACTTTTTGAGCTCTTAAAAATTGATGAATTAAAAAAAAAATGACAGTTCCTATAACTGACTTACTAATAAAACAAAAATGCCACTTGATACCTTTTTTATGTTGTTAATGAATATAATAATTGCTTCTACCACAAATTCAAATTTAAGCACCTTTTGAGCTCTTAAAAATGATAAATTTTAATAAAGTATCACTCATTTTCCATAAAATAATACTATGTTTTATTAGTGCCGTCTATTCCATCATTTTGAAAAAAATAATGCTACATTTTCTCATTGCTAAAACTATTTATAATAAGGTTAGGTTAGAAAGTGGTTAAATTTGAATCTAAGGTAGAAATGACTGTTATATTTGTAAGGAGCATAAAAAAGGGCATTAAGTGATATGTTCACTTTATTGGTAAGCCAGTTATGTGAACTGCCATAATTTTACCCCGTTTTCTTCATAATTGATTTACTTTACTATTCATTTTTTTTGTATTGAAAGGCTTGATATTCAATTTTATTTTCAAAAAGACTGATCATGGGTGTCAAAATGAGATATTTTGTTTGATTACATTTGGAGAATTTGAACTCATACAATACAATAAACTGAGGCAAAATTGTAATTAGGGTGTTTCAAATTATTTTAGAGTATACTACATTTATGTTTTTTTTAATCTTCAATTTTTAGTACAACTTGCATTAAAAAAATATCTGCCGTGCAAAGCATAAATCTTAGGCTACTAATGTAACTAAAAGTAAAAGAGAAAAAAGAGTAAATAATTGTGTCATATTTGGGTTTTATTTCTATTTTAGTCTGTATTTCAGGCCTTTATATGAGGTCTGTTTTTAATTAAGGTCCATTTTATTGCAGACGCTAGTAGTTTGCATGCATACCATAAAGAGTGCTTGCATTGTATACCAGCATGCCTTGGAAACAACTGGGTCCAGTTTCAGCTGTGTTGCTAACCTTTATGGCTCTGCTTCATGCTTGTAAAATGTTTAAAAATATCAATTTGCCCTCTGCATGTGAGGTTTTCTCAGTGATACAGTTTTTGTCTGCAAAGAACTTGTCTGCTGCAGAAATTCATCAATAGATTTGCAAAGTGTATGATGATACTGCTATGAGTGAGAGCAAAGTGGATACGAGAAGTCAAAGATTGCTGTGACAGCATCCATGATGAGGTACACTCCAGTCACCCTTCTTTGATTACTGAAAAATTGGTGGCATCAGTTGAAGCAAGAATTCATGAGAATAGGTACTTCACCATAACTTTTCTTTCAAATGAACCTCCTGGAGTCTCAAGGTCAGTGATTTACAATATTTTTTCTGAAAACATACAGTTTTAGAAACTGTTTTCCCATTGGGTCCCAAAACTCCTAACAGAGAACCACAAAATCCAAAGATTTGAGTATGCAATAAAGTTCTTGATTCATTATTGCAAAGAAGGTGACAATTTTTTGAGTCAGATTGTAACTGGAGAAACAACATGGGTTTTGCTTATCATGCTTGAATCAAAGCAACACAGCATGGAATGGAGACACACTCTACCTTGTAAAGGTGAACAAACAAACAGATTTTCCCAGTAGAAAATCATGGCACCAGTGTTTTGTTGGTCGATTTCATGCAACAAGGAACCACTTTCAATGCAGAAGTATATTACCAAACCGTCAGAAAAGTATGCAGAGCAATTCAAAACAGTAGACATGGCATGCTGACAAAAGGAATAGTCCACCCTACAGTCTTGATCTTGAACCAAGTGATTAACATATTTTTCTCCACCTCAAACAATACCTCAGTGCAACAATTACAATAATGATGACAATGTGAATATCAGGGGTGGATATAGAGCAAAATCTTGGGGGGGGGGAATGTGACAAGGGTGCCAGTGAGTGAAAAAATTGACAAATTTATTTAAAAAAAAGAATGAAAAAACAGAAAATGGCACCCAAAAAAATCTTTGGGAGGGGGAAGGCTCCTCTGGATTGGCTGGTAATGAAAATGGAAGTGAACTCTTGGCTATCAGAGCAGGGGGCAAGTTTTTTTCAAGAGGGTATTTTAAAATTGGTAGAGAGATATGATTAGTGTTTGATCAAACTTGGCAATTATGTAAAAAAAATAGAGTGAATGATTCACTTTCTGAAAATAAATTTACTTTTTTGAAATAATCTTTCATCATGTACTTTTGCTCAAACAGAAATTTAAAAACACCCCTAATAGGTCAATAGTTAGTGTTGTTCTATTGTGGTAGATTTTTTTAACAATAATATATTTCCTGTTTGTATTTCCTCCAACGAGTCATGGAGGCAAGATAGAAGTTCTGAAAGAGATCATCCAGTTAAAAATACTGATTTTTTTGTGTAATTGAATATATAGAAAACAGATTGATTTTAACTTAACCCTTATACGACCTTTATCATTAGAAAATATAGACCTATGCAAGCTTAGAAAAGAGCAGGGTATCATGCTGATAAATTTTATTATTGAATTTGGCTTTTCTGAGAATCCTAACCATGAGTTTTCCTGGTGTAGTTGAATGATCAGTAGCTTCCCTGTTGAGTACAATCTCTAGAGAGCCCCTCAGCATCCAGCCTTTGCTTGAAAATGTCAATGGATTCAGCAGTAGTGGTGTCTTCAGAGAGTTTATTCCAACCACTGACAATTATTGAGGAAAGGAATTTAGTGTTGACTCTGGATAGAAATGAAAGTTTAATTATTTTCAGTTAATGACCCCTAATTCTTGATTTAGGATTGAAAATAGGAAATAGCCTAACGCAGAGAGAGTATTAGCCCTCATTAGCTTATAGGTCAGAAAAGCATCATCTCTATTTCCCCTGTATAGATGTGTAGGGAGTTTAAGCTTTACTAGTCTTGCAAGGTAGGAAAGTACTTCCATGCTGGATATCATTTTTGTGGCATGTCTCTGCTTATCTTCCTAAAATTTTATGTCTTTTTATAAAATAAGGGGAGACTAGAGACATTCTAACTTTGAGCTTGGAATAAACAAGTCCCTTATATACTAGACTGATGACTTTTGGGGGAAAAGTGGAAAGGGTAGACCTATGCTTAATCAGCCCCAGATTTGTACTTGCACCAGTAGCAGACTTATTAGCTTGGATACTGAATTTTAGTTCATTGTTAATAGTGACTCCAATATCTTGCTCATTATTTACAGAAGAGATTGGGTGGCCTGAGAAAAAAATAAAAGCAACAAGGATTCATTTTGCTTAGGTGAATGACATGACACTTGGCAATTTTGAATTCAAGAAGCCATATGTCAGCCTAATGACCAACCAGTCTAAGATTGTTTTGTAGAAGGAATCATCCCACATGACAAGGCTGGTACAAGAAACTTCTAGTTGTCAGCATAGAGCATTAGTGGAAGGAGAACCATTGATGAAGATTATAAATAGTGGAGGACCCGAAACACTTCCCCGAGGAACTCCACTGAAAAGATGCTTAGAGGAAAAGAATAGAATATATTTATTCACTACAATAGACAGAGCTCGCATTAGCCTGTCATGACAAAAATAATTTATACCTTCACAAACACTCACAGGAAATTTTAAACAAACAAAATATTAATAAAGCAAATATTAATCAAACATTAAATATTAGTTGTGTTAATATTATTAAAATGACAGGTAAAATATGGGACAAATGGTTTACAATACATCTCAGTACTATAGACTGAGCAAGTCAATAACTGTGGACAATTCCTTTTTATTTGTCAGAGTCTAGTAACTGGTCCTTCAGTTGGAAGGCTCTCAAGGCTGGGTAGTAGATGACAATGAGTTGGGGAATTCAAACAATTTAGTCCAAATCTATATGTTAAGCCATGTCTATGACTATCAAGTGAGTCCAAGTTGAGTTGTTTCAGTGCATGCTCATATGTTGAGTAGTTCTGTCCAAGTATAATTTTTACAGCTCTTTTTTGTACCATCTCAAGTCTATCTGTTTGATCTTTTGTCAATCCTGGATGCCAAGCAGGGCATGCATACTCAAGAGAAGATCTAACATAGCTGCAGTATACAGACTTTAAAACCTCAGTTGGCTTACCAAATCTTTTTAGGTTGGAAAATGAATGTAAAAGCAAGTCAACTGCAAATGTAAAAGTAGTCAGATAGTCAACGTGCGAATTCCATCTTAAATCATTGTCCAAAAGTATCCCAAGTATTTTAACAGTTTTGTTTGTTGGCAGTATGGAATTATGAGAAGAGTGGTTGTTACCCTTTAGGAAGGAAAACGTCATATAAGAGATCTTAGTTTCACTACAAAAAATATTCACTACGAAAACTAGTGAACATTCATACAACAAATGGACGGGCGCCCATAGTCTTTGCTTCTTCCACAACCAAATTATGATCAAGACTATCAAAAGCCTTAACTATGACTGCAAATAATGCATCAACATAGGCCCCATTATTTTCTAAGTGCTTAAGGATAAAAGTCATGGAAGAAAGTCATGTCAGCAGGCACCCAGTATCAAGTAACTTGGCAATGAGGTCATATGGTTCTAGGAGATTGGTATTAACATATCTTCTAGATTGAAAGCCGTGCAGTGAGCTGTGGAGGAGATTATTTGCTTCAGAATGTCTCTAACATCCTCATCCAATTTTTTCTAAGACCTTTCCTTCAACTCCTTGATTTGGTTAGTTGTCTGGTTGCAAAAGATTGGAAGACTTGATAATTTGCTAAGGGATTCTTTTTATTAGCAATTCCATGTTTGATTTTTTCCTGTTAATTAGTGTACTTATCTTAGTAGTTAAAAAAGGTTAAACCTTAGGTCTATTTGGCCCAAAAGTTCTGGTACTTTTCAGCATGAAAAATTTCAGTTTTTACATTAGACCAAGTCACTTCAATATCAGCAATAAAAATCTGTTTCCAATTGACATTGGCAAGTCTTTTGGAGACTATTTTGTAACTGATATTTTTTTGCTTAGAAGATGTTTGTTTAATAGGCAAATATAACTCCAAAATAATTACAACATGGTTGCTGTTACCAGTAGGTGTGGATATTACCTTCTTAATAAGGTCTGGATTGCTGAGAATAAACAAATCAAGGGTGTTAAAAGCTTGACCCTCTCCAAAACGAGTTGGTTGAGATATTATTTGACAGAGGAAATTATCAGAAAGGGCAGAAAAAAAAGGAGAATCATTAGTGACAAGATCAGATCCATCAGTCCGTCGGATTTCAGGAAGATTAAAGCCATAATTTGTAAAATCAGATATCACATATGATATCATTGCAGGCAAAGTAGATGGAGATTCTAAACAACTGTGGCTTCTGTATACAATATGTACAAGAAGTGTTTATTGCAAAATTGTTTCAGAAAGGAACTATTACTTTAGTGCAAAAAGGAAGGGATTGTAAGTGTTGTTAGATTCCTGTAATGTTGGATTTCCTATGCCCAACACTGTCAAAATCTTATTTCTGACAAATCTTGCCTTTAGTTCCTGTTTGCTTGATTTAGGCCAAAATTTTGGCTTGTTGTACACAGTAATGTATGTTCATAAATTTCAAAATAAATGAGTTTTTTATAAGGAAAAAAAAATATTCAAAATCTTTTTATTATATCTCCAAATAGGCTAGCTTCTTGAGTTCTATTTGCAATAAGATTTTCTCGAATTTACTCTTTCCTGTCATTTTTTTCTGCCATGCAGCAAAATTTCCATTGCTATCAAAATCGGGTAATTAAAGTCTAAACTGTAAATCAAAACTAGGAAGCATTCCTGAAAGAACTCTGAAAGAGCCTATGACCAAGCATTAGCACAGAAAAAGAGGCTGAACATTAAACAGGGTATACACTTCGCAGAAATGTTAAGTAAACTGATAATGATTATTATTATCACATCTGTAGTTAGCTGCCTTAACCCACTCCTTTTTCGTCATCTTGTTTTTTTGCTTCAAAACAATTTAAACTATTTAAAAAAAAAAGAAAAAAAAGTTATGCTCATATTTAGTACATTTCAAATCTTAAGTCAAATACTGTCCTCTGTTGAAAATTTGTAATACCTTGTACCAAAGTAAACTATGTAGCTGTACTTACGCAAAAGTTTAACTATGGAAAATTAATCCCTTACAAGAATACATTTGATCTTTTCTAAAGCCTTTTCTATATCCACATATTGCACATAAATAATTATCAATAAAATTATCTCTTGATTTGTTGAGCTTATAAAAATATAGCCCACCATATTTACCCGAATAGCTACAGTCTGGACTGTATCTATTTGGGGTACCTGGGTAAATCCTGGGATTTAATCCAAGAGTGAAAAATTTTGCTTCTAAATTTCACCTAATGCATTTCATTAAAAGTTTGGGAAAGTAAGTCCTTTATCATTTCTTTGTGTCAGCTATCTAACTAGATAACTTTCTTCTCTGATTAGTTCAATGACCCTAAAAGTAATAACAGAGCTAAGCAGTTTTTCCACTAAAATCTGGTGAAAAACTACTAGGTTTTTGCTTAGGAATTTCACTACAATAGCTAAAATGTAATTATGTTAAAAGGTTTTGGAAATATGGCTGGTCATCATATTATAATGGCTGGACATAGTCTAAAACTAGCAGGTCAAATCTTAGGGTCTTCAATGGTAAATACACAAATTTAATTAGATATTGTGGATTTAATAATTTTTGCAAACTATGAAAGCATAATGTTCTATATTCATTGAGACAGAATTATTATAAAGCTAGGTATGTTTATGAATTGAAATGGGTTATCAAAGCTTTGATAGCAAATACATGCATTGAGTTGCTATATGATTTCTGCTTGTAGAACACTTTCTTTATTTTCACCTTTAGTGGCTATAATTCCTGTGGTTCGGAATACTTATTTATATGTTTCAATCTATTTCAGCAAGTTTGTTTCACTCAAGGATTTAGTCACTATTACTGAAATGGAGCACAAAGAATTTTGTTTAACGTGGAACAACTACCTGGATGTCTTTCATGGAGCCTTTTTATCTCTATTAAACAGTGAACATTTCACAGATGTCACCCTATCATGTGACAGTCAAAGCATCAAATGTCACAGGTTTGTACTCTCATGTTGTAGTTCCTACTTTGAGACCCTACTTTTAGGGATCTCACACCCCCATCCTGTTATTATTCTAAAGGATGTGAAATCGACCGAGATCCGTTGATTTTTGAATTTAACAAAAGAGGGAATAGTTGTGGGAAAAGTGGAAGTCATGGCCAATTGTCGAAAAAAGCCAAGACAGATTGTTGAATTAAGTGGGCAGCCCAGTCAAGGGTTAATTTTATCCGTTTGATTGCCGTTGTTACTGTCTGCCATTTATGCTACACCTTTCCGTGCATGTGTGTCCCTTCTCTCATCTTGCAGTTCCTACTTTATTCTCTCATCTTGCAGTTCCTACTTTGAAACACTACTTCTCAAAATTTCACATCCCCATCCTATTATTATTCTAAAGGATGCAAAATTTGAAGATCTACTATCTTTGGTGAAATTTATGTATACAGGTGAAGTGACTGTTCCACAAGCTCAAATTAGTTCATTAATAAAAGTGGCTGAAATGCTTAAAGTTAAAGGTCTTACCTATCCCGATGAGACAGTTAACCAGACACAGAAACATAGCTATCCCTCTCAAACAACTCAACCTGCTACAAAGAGAAACAGAGTTGATACAACCTTGGAAAACAACTCTTCCAGTAATCTAGAACCTCCTGTCGCATATACCTCAAATGATAAGCTGATAAACTATCCTGCTAAAACTAGTTCCTCTGCTTGTGACACCGATAATGCTGCATGCAGCTCAATGGTAATTTTTTTATTGAAGTTTACCTTATTCAAAATCAAGTGACCAAAGAATGGTTATGTATTTAATTTGTTTTCAATTTCAGGAAAGAACTATGCTAGGTTGAAGTCAAAAGGTAACATGATACTTGTTAAATATCTTGACACTAGAATCTCTGTCCCCACCTAAGAAATACCTTTGGCAGGAAATTTGTTAACTTAACGGTTAAAAAGTACAAAGCAAAGGGTCTGGTTTTGATATTAGGATATTCTTTGTTGATCTGACTATTTTTTTCTCAGAATCTGGTTTTGTTTAGTTGAAAGTACAAACGGGGACTTTACTGGAAACTATCATATTTCCCAGTAGTTTGGTAAAATGTGGAACTGTCATAGTGATCCCAGATTTTGACAAAAACTGCTTAATTTTTTTTCTCCTATAAGAAAGTGATTGAGATGTTCAGTAATATCAAACTCCTTTGACCACTGATTTGAATATACTTATCATATGTGTATTGAGAAAAGATTTGAGATGTAAAATGGGAGGTTAGGGTCCGTATGCATTAGTTTTAAGGGGGACAAAAATTCTTTTTATGTTTTTTCCTTAGAAGATAAACTGATGTCTGCTGGAAATAAGCATTGCCAAATAGTTTCATACATGATCTGTTTAAACTTTTTGAGGAAAACAAAGAAATCCAGAACATTTGTTCAAAACAAATCCAAGATAAAATATGCCCCCTTATTACGCTCATTCATTTTTTCAATTAGGGAAATCTTGATACGTTTGCTTTGTTAATTCCTTTAGACACTATTTTCAGTTCAGATTCCACTGTATGCTATAGTTCCCGGGCATAACCTTTTTCTAGTCCTGTTAGAAATTAACCATAAGATTTTTTTACCACATGGGTTAAAATTGCAAGGAAACGGCATTTTTAGGTCAAACATTTTAGGTCTTCTGTATTTAAGATGGGAACAGGGCCTTAACTGTTGTTGTTTGCAAAAGGTTCCTGGCCATGTAGTTGCTGTTTTGCGGTGGTGTCAACTCTGAATTGCTGGAGAATGGTTCTTGAACCACACCTACCATGTGATCACCATTACCATTTGGGTTTAAATTGCATCTCTCCAATACTATCTAGTCCTGATGGTTTATTGCTTGACCTTAGCACAACAGCCAAATCCATCATTATCATCAACTATGGAGCATCACAGTTCTTGCAACTAATTCGCTCTGAAGTGCAAATTAAGGTAATAATCTATTTTGTGATTAAAACTGCTGTCAAAATATTTCTGTATTCTGCTGAGCAGGATGATGTAAAGTCTATAGAAATATACCTAAACTTTGTCATAAATAGTTTGACAGTCGTCTATCAACAGCCTACATGAAATAAATAATTTTGGATTGAAGAATGAATTTTTCCTTTCTCTTTATATCTTTTGATTACATTTATTTTTATTTGGATTGTTTTTTTTTCAGCAAGTCAAAGATGAATTTGCTGTAGGCGTTGACACAGGGGTGAATAGTAGTTCTAGTCGATATGGAGATGATGGAGAACATTTTGATTATGCCAGTGAAAAAGTAAGCATTTGTTTTCTTTTATTACTTTTTAGTTGTTTTTTTTTTCAAAGCACATGATCCATCATAGCTTTTTATTTGAAACAGGTTTTTCTCCATTTGGCTGACTGGTAATCTCTTTCTATCTTTAGATCAGCAATAAGAATAGTTAAGGATGACTCTATCTGTTTATGATAACGTAAATAAATGTTCTGTTTAAAACACAAGTAGGGGCTGTTGATTCAATTCAGGCTTGAGACTAAAACAAGGTCCAGTTTGTCAAATATAATATTTTTTCCCAAATTTAGTTTTTTTTCGTCTTTGTTGTAAAAATAATTTTATTGTGCTTACCAATAAAGAAAAACTGACGTTTTTCTTTTTACAAAATAGTCATTTAGTGAAAAGGTATTTAGTTGTAGCTGGAAATAATCGTTGTTGCTGCAGTTGCTGATTCCAGTTGGTTTTCCAGGTAGGCAAAGAATCTCAGAATCAAATATAATATGAAGAATCTAAGTTGCCCATTTGTCTGCAAGTCCTGTGGACATAGTGAATTTACATCATTTTTGGTCTCAAATACCCTTCAAATGGCTCACAGAGCTGACAGACTATCTGAATTACCCTTATTTCTTTTCTTATCTTTTTCAGTTCGAACCAAGGATAATAGAAAATTGTGAAAAAGTGAAAATAATCATTATTATACAACTCTGAAAAAGTTACGTCAGCTTTGACTCTCACAGAGATAATCTGTCTTAGCTTTAATCTAATCAGTCTCTCAACTCTGATCACTTTGACTTTTTTTTTTTTTTCAACTAACCACTACCTTTGACCAAGTCACTACCTGCACTAGCTGCAACCTAGAGAATGACAAATAATAGCCCATAACAACCTAAGGTTGTAAATGATTTTTCTAAAGAAAACTGGCAAGTTAGATAAAAATGTCATTTTTAGCTGGTTCTGGAGTGGTAATAATTATCTAAATCATTCTTAATAGTAATATGTGACTCTGAAAACAATGTAAAGGTAATTCAGACATAATTCAGACATCAGTCTAAAACACCCTAAACATGGCATCGGATTAAAACAAAAAGTACATCATTATAATTGTAATGGCTGTAAACTCACAGTCTCCTGGATTGAACAACATGGAAAATCTCTTTTTTGCATGGTTAGCACTGATGTGTGCTCTTTTGTATCTTTCTTTTTTTCTTCCTCACTATTGGTGGGCACTGGAACATCATTGAGGGCTGTTTAATGACTCATTTGCAAGGATGCCCCAAAAAGCCGACATTTCTTTCCTGTGTGCTATTTAATTATAGTTGCATCGTAGTAATAGCTTATGGCCTATGGCCAATGGCTCATGGCACATTGTGACTAAAAATTAAAAAATGTAAATGAAGAAACTGGCAAGTCGGAAAAATTTTTTCGTTTCAAGGTGATTTATTTCTAGTAATTATTATCTAAATCAGTCTGAATATTAAAATTTTTTTTTCGGGACCAAATTTAAGGATATCTTGAAAAACAGGCGGATGCCTCTAAAAATGGTTATGTTTCAAAATAAGTATTATGATCTTGCTTCAAAAAGTTTCCTAAATGGTGAATGGGAATTCACCATTAGAATCCTTAATGGAATAAACATACATGTCATAGATATTGCAGCTTTCTATGCAGTTTTTTCAGTATACTTCATTTGTATCTAGCTCTAAAAAGTTTAGACGGGTCTCGTTTGATTGACTTACTTACTTGACTTAATCCTCCTGCCAAAATGCTTCCGGCGTCTGAAGTGATGCTACATGGTGCCTCCATTTGGACCGGTCTCTGGCAAGGATGTGGACATCCTCCTGAGTATTTACCATGACTAAGAAGGCACCTGTCGTGTCCTTCCATCTAGTTGAGGGACGACCTCTTGGGCGTCTCCCGCCGTGCAGCACGGGATCAAAGTCAAAAATCGTTCGTGCTGGAGTGTCGGAGGGCATGCGAAGGAGATGTCCGTACCAGCGTAGTGTTCGTTGGGCGAGTTGGAAACTCGTTTGATTGGCAACTTGAAAATAAATAGCAACTTTTATTAACTGCAGCTACTACTGCTTGCGTCTGTGACTTCTTGTAACTGCGACATCTTGCGATTCTGACTTCTTGCATATGCACCTGCTATTATGTTCCATTACAACAATGAATAAATACAGCTTTTACTACTTGCGGCTGAAACTACTTATGGCTTCCACTATTTACGTCTCTGTCACTGTTTACGACTTGGAATTGTTTTGACTGTTATTGCCATAACCGTCAACTGTGACATTTACTAATTCGGTTGTGATAGAAAAATCTAGTGGTTGTGATTGTAACTGATTGTGACCGCGATTGCGACTACTTACGACTTGCGACTGCTAGGATGAATCCTGGTTGGCAAAATGTTGCAAATGCAATTTTTCAGGAATAGATTAGAGCTCTAGGTTGAAACTTTCAGGGAAAATTTAGTGGGATATACAGGTAAATTTAAAAAAAATTATCATGCATCCAAATTGTAAAAAGTGGTGTATTTTCAGGATTTTCTGCATTTTATTTTTTTTTCGTTTTGAACTCCCAGGTCTAGGTTACTCGTCAAATAATTTGTTCTAACAAACTACAAATAAAGAGCAAATCAGGCAAATAATTTTGAATGGGTTGCCTCTCCCAGTCTTATTTTTCGTGAATTTTGTATTTCTTTTTGGTTGCTTTGCACATTGTTGCTGTTACGTGTCTTAGTACAAGTGGAAACTGTATTTTCATTTTTCTCTCAATTTAAAACATGAAGTCTATGCTATATTTCTTTTATGGTGTTTTGGGGATGTGGTTTTTGATTTTTTTTTTTTATATTAACAATTAAATTGACATCAATAATAACAATATTGACATTAATAAAAAGATGCCTGGTTACGTGTTTGACATTCAAATCTATTCCAACTCTAAAGATTTGACCATATTTTTATGTATAATTTTTCTTTTCTTTTTTAGCTCATTGAAAATCCGATTTTGGAAAGGACAGAGAGGATGGTAAACGTAAGCTTAGATTTTTCAGGTTAGTCTTTTATTGTTTAATCAAAGAGTAAAGGAAAGCAATATGTATTGCTTGTTTTTCTCCTTTTGTTTATTTATTTTGTTTAGAATATAAGAAATAAGTTTAGCGGCTTTTGCTTAAACCCAATACGTTCGTTTATTAAACATGATCTTTTGATTGAACAAATTTTACTTTAAATGATCTTTTACATAAACCTTCTCTCGCTCGTAACCCGTAGGAATACTGAAGGTTTCCGAAGTAATCAATATCATAAATGAAAAAAAAACCACATTTTAAATCATAATGTAATGTGCTATGCTGCCTAAGACGGGTGCGTTAAGCATTATGATTTATAGATCATAATTGTTAATAATTATAATAATAATATGCCCTTTTTTTGAATAAAATGTTGATTTTTGAATTAAAATCATGTAGTTGTGGGCATCAAGCCATGGCAAATTGTTGAAAAAGCTAAGACAGATGGTCCAATTGAGATAGAGGCAAATCCGGCATAAGCCCTTATTAGGATTTTTTAAGAGGGATATTATTTATTGAAAAAAATCACAATTATATAGATGTTTAGTGTCACTCGATAATTGACGGTGCACTTGTTATAGTTCTTGTTCTAGTACTGTTATGGTCTTGTTCTATTTGTAGCACTTGTTCTTGTTATACCATTTTCTAGATATCCTCCAACCAATGGTAAGGGTCAGGCCTCCTCTCATAAATACGTAATTGTATTATTCTTAATTTAGTCACTATCGAATATCTAAGATATTCTTAGACGGAAGTGCTATGAAATAATTTTATTTTAAATTAGTTTCTCAAAGCTTGCTTTATGAAACACTAATGACATAATCTGTGTTAGAATTTATCATTAACAGATCAACTAGAATACAAAACCATTATGTTACCGTGGAAAAAGTGGATATACCTTAATGGTAATTCATGTTCTTTTATGTGCCTGTTTAAGGGTCGTAAGGCTCTGCTATTTTGCCAAATATAGGTTTGAAGCAATATATTTTTAAATACAAAATTGCAGAACTCTGTAACTATTGCTATTTTTTTCCCTTTGCAAATTTATCCACGCTTGGATACCATCAACCCCTATTAGTATTTCTACCAACTTGGTTGGTAAAATATCCTAATAAAATTACCATATTTCTACCTTCGACCCTGTCTAATTGTTATTGCAGCTGTGGGTAAAGTTTCTTTGAGTCACTATCTCCATTAGTTCGATTTACAGGGGCATATGCTTCTGCGACTTATACCTTGAATTTTTTAGTCATAAAAAGAGAAACTAGAATTATATTATTATGAACTTCCCTACGTAAACGTGATGAGCTTCCTTATTCAAATTAAGCCCTGCTCCAGGCCTATTCACCCTATACTTCCTCCTGAGTAAATAAATTCTGCAACCCCTAATTTTATTTTCCCTAGCCCTGGGATATGAGTTTCTGAAATTCCTATAAGTCCAATTTGAAGTGTATCAATTAGTATTAATTAAGTATTAATTAATAACAATTAGTACTTAAGACACGACTGCCTGTCCATGGATTATTCTTTATGGTTGATTGTGTATGGCTATGCTGTTTTTCCTATGTAAATGTATGGATAAGTAGGGTTAAGGCCTCATTCAAGTACTGATATATATTAATTACTAATGTAGCAAAACAGTCTTCATTTTCTCCTTCTGTCTTCTTTTTTTCTTTTTCTTTTTTTACGTGTTTGCGCTGTTGCATTGGTGATTTCTTTTTTCATTATATATATATATATATATATATATATATATATATATATATATATATATATATATATATATATATATATATATATATATATATATATATATATATATATATATATATATATATATATATCTGTCTGACAGACAGTTAATGGCAATTAAAAATCCCTAGACATTCAGGTTCATTGTGGTAAACTAACTGTGAGTAAGGCGTCGCTACAAATTATTCAGTGAAACTCTGCTACAAATCAAATTCTTTTAATCTTCAGGCTCCATTGCAAGCCAAACTCCTAGAAATGAAATTTAAATATATATTTTTTTTTTATAAACAACTCATAATTTCGAGTTTTTTCCAAATTTATTAAAATCATTAGTTTTAACTAAGCCAACGAGAAGTTATTAGAATAAACGTATTTCTTAAAGCAAATTTGTCTAGAAAAGGCCGAGAGCTCTGGTTAAGTTCCACCACTAGTTTTGGCAGTCTTGAAAATCAAGAAGGTGTTTTTAGAGGTTTTTTTGGATGTGTATGTCAATTTGATTACCTACTTAAGTCGCGGGACGTTTTGGGGCCAAGCCTTTTGACAGGGCATGAACTCGGGCTTGGTATTTTGTTCTATCGTGTGCAGTTCGAGTCAACTCCATGATGCGCTTTTGGTCAAAGTTTTTAATCCACTTCTTGTGAGGTCCTCCTCGCGGTTGAGATCCATCTATGGTTCTTTCGAGGGAGATTTTCGGTAGACGGTCGTGGTCCATTCTTTTGACATGCCCGAGCCATTGCAGTTGTTGTCGTTTGATTTTATTTAGAATTGTGTTGAAGGACTTCAGCCGTCTTTGCACCTCCTCATTGGCCACGTGCTCAGTGTAGGTGATTCTTGTGACGTGGCGGAGACATCTCATCTCGAATGCAAGTAGGTTGCGCTCATTTTCGATCTTCAGGGTCCAGGTCTTACACCCATATATAGCAATTGGCACAGTCAGGCTGTTGAAAAGTTCAACTTTCAGTTGGTTCGACTGGTTTCGGCATTTCCAGGTATTTATGAGTCTCTTAAAACTGGAGCTAGCAAGAGCTAGGTGGTATTCGATGTTAGTTTTGACAATTGTCCGCTTTGAGGAGACTTCCCAGGTAGACAAATTGGTCGACCGTCTCAACTGGCTGGCCGTCAATCATTCTGGAGGAGAAGCTGCTTGTTTTTGGCGTGACGTGACCTTAACTCTCGTTTTTTGGCGAAAATGCATGTTGAAAGGCTTTGTGGCTTCGTTGAGACAGTCTGTTTGTCTTTGGAGATCAGTGGCGGTTGTAGAGAGCTAATCGATGTCGTCAGCATAGGCGCTCCACCGTCAGCATTGTCGTCAGCACTCCACCTATTTTGATAAGATGATCATAGAGAGATGATACAGATCTCTGTTCTCGACAAAGCGTTCCAAGAGCTGACGAATGGTAAAGATTTGGTCAATGGTCGATCGTCCAGGTCAGAAGCCAGCTTGGGATTCACCCAGAACGGAGGTTGTACTTGCTTGGGTTCTGCGTAGGAGAATTTTGGTCTGTATTCTGGTTTGATGACTGATCAAGCTGATCGACTGGTAGTTCTCATACTCTCTTTTTGAGCTTTTTTTGTGGATTGGGACCACTGATGCCTTACACTATAGCTGTGGGACGTGGCTCGTTGACCACGCCGCTGACATAACTTTGTGGTACATTTCGACGACGTCCTCTGAGTCAATGTCAATTATTTCAGCAGTTGTACCGCCTGGTCCTGGAGCCTTCCCTCGTTTCAGGGATCTTGTCGCTACCTTAGTTTCTGATTTTAAGCGTGGTGGTAGAGGTATCTCTATCATTAATGGGGAAGGAGTTTAGAATGTTGGGTTCGGCAATGATTTGCGGGTTTAATTTATCTTCAAAATATCTCTTCCATCGTTTGAGTTTCATTTTTGAGTTGTTGATGACATTGTTTTGTTTGTCCAGGATTTCTGTGGAGATGGGATCTTTCCTGCTAAACATTTTACGAACTGTTTTGAAGAGTTTTTTACTGTTTCCGTTCATAAACTGGCTTTCACGTTCCTTGCATTTCTCGGTATCATGGTCGCCCAAGGCCTTTCGGACTTCCCGTTCAGTTCTCTTTTTGAGATATGTGTAGTTGTCTAGGCTACATGGTCAGCTTTGTTGTTGCAGAGACGCTTCTGTTTACATAGTTGGATTACTTTTTCAGTAATCGACGTCTTTTCGTCTTTCGTTTTCCTCCCGATGACATCATTTGCTCTCTCCAAAACTGCGGAAGTTGCATGCTCAGCAAGTTGGTCAGTCTCTTCGACGGTTGTGAGGGAAGGTATTTCTCTGGGATAGCTCGGAATTTTGACGATAGGCTGGTGGTATAGGCGCCTTTTTATGGGGGTCGTGAAGTAGCTCTGTTCGGAATCTAGGGATTCTTGTCGTCTTAGCGAGCTGTTTTAGTCTTAGCTTGAGTTTGGACATCAAGAGTGAGTGATTCGAATAAAAGTCTGCACCAGGAAAAGATCCAGTATCCATTGACTTCCAGCGTTTAAATATCAGCACATAGTCTATCATGTTTTCAGTTACTCTACCGGGGGATCTCCGGGTGACATTACGGCGGTGTCTGTGTTTAAAAGCGGTGTTAGTTATATACAGGTTATTTTCTCTACAGAAACTAATTAGTCTTCCACCTCTTCCGTTCAGTCGGCCTTTACTGTGCGGTACCATTACATCTTTCAGATCAATCTGATCGTTGCCCGTGATAGCGTCGGAGTCGCCCATGACGATGAGAATATCTTTGTTTGGCGTTTGGTCGGTGACACTTTGAAGTTAAAAGTAGAACTGATCGCATTCTTCCTTGCTTCGAGCAGAATGAGGAGTATATACCCAGATGATGGTAAGGTTTGACACGGATCCCTTTTGTCTAATGGTTGCTATCCTTTTCTGATGCAGGCGTGAATGAGATTAGCGCCTTTTTTGTAGTTAGTAAGAGAATGAATCCAACACCCTGTCTGTGAGTACCATCGGTGCGTCCCGAGAGTAGGAGGGTGGTTCCAGAGATAGTTTCTTCACCGGTTCGGGGTAGGTGTGTCTCAGATAGCCTGACTAAATCCCACATGTATCGGTTTAGTTCTCTCTCAGTAGTAGTAAATCCTTTTTTCCTGGTTTGGCTAAAGTCTGGGTGTTAAATGTTCCTTTGTTGAGTACTGTTTTAATAGAGATGAGTCGCAGGGTATCCTCATCGCGTCCGGGCGTCGTCATAGGTCTGTTATAATAGTCGATTTCCCTGTTCCTGGGGGGTGGTTCAATATTATGGTCGCCGGCTTCCCCGTACTCAGTAGCATGTTTAAAATTACTTCCATTCGCTATCGTCATAATCATTGCATCGCTATATTCTTCGGTTCCCCCGGACGTGGTAGTATTTTTGCTTTGACTCACAGAGCCCATAATTCATTGAAAAAAAGGTTTCAAGGCTGGTTAGGAGATGGCGGTAAGCCACTCCTCTCCCTCAACTTAAAGAGGCTGTTGTTCGTCGATAAATCATCTGCCTTTTTGCAGTTGTCTTCCTGAAGAGGATCCTCCCACGATGATAATCTGCCATACCATACAATTTTACCCATTGTTGGAAAAAGGTTTGAAGCTGACAGGACATATCCACACGCCGGTGGGCCCAACTCAATCTACATCAGAGGGGTCTTCTTCCTCCTCCACTTGAATTTATATCCCCAAGGCGAGGGTATCCCAGTTATATCTTAAGACCCCCAGGGGCTGGGTCTCCCTTGGTCCGCGCCTCTATCACCATTGGAGGTACCCTGCATATCTGCAAGTCTTTCCCCTATCCGACACCTGGGGACGCGCTGAGTGGCCTAGGGTGGACTCCTAGGTGGACATTCTGAATACCAGTAGGTACTCAGAATGTCTGGTCAATGTCTGTGTCTATATCTATGCCTATATCTGTGTTTTTGTCGTTGTTTTTGTCTATTTCTATCTGGCATATTACACTAGAAAATTACTGTCTAATTTACAATTTCATTACAAGTGCATTGAGCCTAATTTAATGTTTAAATGTTTTTTCGATTTTTTTTTTACTATTAAGTTTTCTTTTTTTTTGAAGCACCAGGTAACGATTATTTTTTATTTTTTATAATTTGTGATATCAAAAGGGTTACTTTTGCTTGGGTTTTAATTTTGATTTATTTTCAATTGTCTTAGAATTTGAAGAAACATTCCCAGATTTTAGTGAAGATATTTTATCAACCAAAGATGAAGATGTTTCTTTGGTGGTTTCTCCTGCCGTATCTGAGCATCTTAATGCTAATGTCAAGTCTTCTGAGTTTCAATCAAATATTCTGGAAAATGAAAGTGAGTTTTCTGACGGCTCAATCTTTTTTTTTTATTATTGTGTTCAAAAACCCATATGACTTATCTAAAAAACGTAATGGAAAATAGTAAACATTTCTTACGTCCACTTTGAAATTGTACAGCAATGGTTCCATGTTGGAAATGTCATGGCGGAGAAGTTTATGATAAGGGCAGCAAGGGCATAAAAAATGAAGCCTTTTTTGTCTTCTCTCGCTCCATCGTAAGTCTGTTCACTCCTAAAAGCTCTGATTTTGAACGATTATTATTTTGTTGTCATTTAACTATTAAAATAGTTTTGATCTTATAAGTTATTTTGTTCATGAAAATCGTGATGAATGAACTGAATGAACGTGATTAATGAACACTGAATCGTGGAGCGAAAAATGCAAAAAAATGTCCTTTTTACACTGAAAGCAGAACCAAAAACATGTATCGCCCATTTGAAGTGCATCGATTTAGTCACATTGGGGCTGTACTCCTCTTTTCTATTGTCGCTATTAAGTAAGAAAAATGATGTTTTTCAAATCAAAAGAAAAAAAAGAATTAATATGATTTTCCAATAGTCAACTAAATGGGTAAATACAACAAAACAGGATAGTTTGTTAGATCTTCCTAAAAATACTCCCCTGTATGTAAGTCAGTTGATATTTATTTCAAGATTAGAATCTTGAATAATTTTGACAGTTAACGTATTAATGCATAGCTTAGATTTTTAGCCTTTTCTTTTATGTATTTATTTCTTCAAAGAGTTATATTCATATGTGAATCCGACGACAACCGCATCTCAGCTATCAAAGCGTAGCAAATTGTAGCCTTTTGTTCAAAAATAAAGCGTTGTGAGATAAAGAAGAATAAGATACTAGAAACCTAGACAGGGAACGTTAATCTTAAGAATCGAAACTGTCAGATACAAAAGCAATAAATCTGTCCATTAGACTCACTGCTAAGGCTCCTAATTGGTGAACTTTCACATCATGTCATGGTTTCTTGGTTTATTTTAAGCTCAATAATCGTCATTAATTGTTAGATTAAATAGAAAAAACTAGTTTTTTTAAATGAAAGTAAGGAGCAACATTAAAACTTAAACGAACAGAAATTACTCTATATATGAAAGGGGCTTTTCCTCCTCAACGCCCCGCTCTTTACGCTAAAGTTTGACTCTTTCTCTTACCTCTACTTTTTAAAACAGTAAGAAACTTTAGCGTAAAGAGTAGGGTGTTAAGGAGGAAAAGCCCCTTTCATATACGGAGTAATTTCTGTTCGTTTGAAGTTTTAATGTTGCTCCTTACTTTCATTAAAAAAAAAAACTTGTTTTTTTTCTGTTTAATTTCTAGACGTTTTTCAATTAATGCATGTTTGATCTTGGCTCTCCGCACATAAATGATAAAAAAAAAATTGCATATTAATTAATTGCAATTATCAGGAGACTTTGAGAAAAAGGAGTGAAGGAGGAGGCCCAGTTCACCTCCAATCTTTTGATTACTTAAAAAGGCTAGTAGACCTTTTAATTTTTTACAAACGTTTTCATTAGCAAAAATTATACGTAACTTACAAATTAACTTACGTAACGAACTTCTATATTCGTATGTTTTATTGCGTATATGAGGGGGTTCAACCCTCGTCGATACCTCGCTCTTTACACTAAAGCTTAAATGTCCCAATTCCTTAAGATTGACCTCTGAATCACAAAGGCCGTAGAATAAATAATAGAAATTACTAAATATACTTTAGCGTAAAGAGTGAGTTATAACGAGGAGGTAAACCCCTCATATGCGTAATAATTTTTGTTCCTTTTAAGTTTTAATGCTGCTCCTTCCTTTCAGTAGAAAAAACTTTTCATGTTTATTTTTTCATTGTTTGTTCAAATGATGCAAGAAAATCCCGCGCCCCTTCATTGAAGTTCTCTTCCCCCATGAAAAGTTCCTCCAAGGAAATATCCTCCCATGTACCCCACCCCCCCTCAACTCTCCCCCCTAAACCAAAAAATCCCCCTGAAAACGTCTGTAGCGCTTCGCGCCACCCCAACACCTAGTTGGCGAGGGCTTCACGGGGGCTTCGCCCCCTCCAAGCCCCCGTGCGCGCGTAAGTCGTTATGCGTCATATTAGTTACGCGCCATTCTAGTTGCGTCTCTGTGTCCCACCTGTGAATATATATATATACATATAATATATATATATATATATATATATATATATATATATATATATATATATATATATATACATATATATATATATATATGTATATATATATATATATATATATATATATATATATATATATATATATATATATATATATATATATATATATATATATATATATATATATATATATATATATATATATATATATATATATATATATATATATATATATATATATATATATATATATATATATATATGTTTTTAACTACGTAAAACTTGCGAATATACAATATTTTTCGCTGTTCAATTGTCTGTGCATATAAATAACATGCAACATATAATTGTACATGGAAAAAAAATCCGTTTCAGATCTATACCTCATTATTCTAATGATTTCCCTTGAGCTTTGTTGATGGTGATTGCTAATCGAACATTCCCTGTGTACCCTTCGTCATTTATATATCCCCCCTGTGCCCCCCATCATCCACGTTGTGGTTGTGTCCCTGTGCCCCGGTCGTCATTTCTGTCCCTGTGTACCAGACTGTAATTTCTCTTTGAGTGTCCCGGTCTTCATTTATATTCCCTGTGTCCCGGTCGTCATTTGTGTCCCGGTGTTCGGTCGTCATTTGTGTCCTGGTGTCCCGGTCTGTAATTTATCTTTGAGTGTCCCGGTCTTCATATATATTCCCTCTGTCCCGGTCGTCATTTGTGTCCCGGTGTCCCGGTCTGTAGTGTCATCTTATAATGACGTCTTATACAAAGCCTTATATACTTACTAGCTGTTGGGGTGGCGCTTCGCGCCACCCCAACACCTAGTTGGTGGGGGCGCAGTTTTTTAGCTTTTTTAGTTTTTGTCTTTTCACAGACAACTTATTTTTATATATATTGTCAAAATATATTGAAATATTTGTGCAATTCCCTGTTTGTTTAGTTTTTTCTTTTTTTTTAGTTTTTTAGCTTTTTTAGTTTTTTTTTGTTTTTTATCTTTTTTATTTTTTTATGTTTTTTCTTTTTGGGTTTTTTATTTTTTTTATTTTTTCAATTTTTAATTTTTTTTTTAGTTTTTTCTTTTTATTTTTTTTTTAGTTTTTTACCATTTTTCTTTTTTCGAATTACTTTAATCTATTGTCAAAATATTTCGAAATATTTATGCAATTTCCAGTTTTTACATTCTAATTTGTTTTCTTTTATATATATAGAAAATATAATCTGGCGTAACGGACAGACAACTTATTTTTATATATATAGAAGATAGATATAGATAGATAGATTTTTGAAGTTACCAGTTTTTTACTCTTTAAGAAATTCAATCAATTCTCATACTGGGGTCTTTTCAAAGATATTTGTTTTTATTAGTTTTTAGTTTTTTTTGTAGTTTTTGCCTTTTTTTAGTTTTTTTAGTTTTTTAGCTTTTTTATTTTTTTTATTAGTTTTTAGTTTTTTTTTGTAGTTTTTGCCTTTTTTTAGTTTTTTCAGTTTTGACGTCACCTGATCCAGTTTTTTCAGGTGACGTCACCTGATCCACGATCCACAGATCCACAGACAACTTATTTTTATATATATAGATAGTTTTTTTTTTTTACTTATGTCCTGGTCGTCATTTATACTCCCTGTGTCCCGGTGCTTTGTTGATTGCTAATCGAACATTCCTTTTGTCCTGGTCGCTTTCTCTTTGAGTGTCGTCATTTATTTTTTTCTTTTTTAGTTCTTTTAGTTTTTACCTTTTTTAGTTTTTTTTAGTTTTTTAGATGAAAATTTTTTTTAGTTTTTTCCTTTTTTTCTGTTTAGTTTTTTATTGGTTTTTACCTTTATTTTAGCTTATTTTTCAGTTTTTTCCTTTTTTTTAGTTTTTTTTTATTTTTTATTTTTTTTAGTTTTTTAC
The DNA here is from genome assembly GCF_032884065.1 of Artemia franciscana. Lineage (NCBI taxonomy): Eukaryota > Metazoa > Arthropoda > Branchiopoda > Anostraca > Artemiidae > Artemia > Artemia franciscana. Next base: position 5,306,311 of record NC_088863.1, read on the forward strand.
CTTTTTTTAGTTTTTTTAGTTTTTTAGTTTTTTAGCTTTTTTACTTTTTTTATTAGTTTTTAGTTTTTTTTGTAGTTTAACAATCCGTATTCAGATCTATACCTCATTATTCTGATTATTGCCCTTGAGTTTTGCTGATGGTGATTGCTAATCGAACATTCCCTGTGTCTCGGTCGTCATTTATATATCCCCCCTGTGCCCCCCGGCGTCCCCGTTGTAGTTGTGTCCCTGTGTCCCGGTCGTCATTTATATTCCCTGTGTTCCGGTCGTTATTTATGTCTCGATGTCCCAGTCTGTAATTTCTCTTTGAGTGTCCCGGTCGTCATTTATATTCCCTGTGTCGCGGTGTCCCGATCGTCATTTGTGTTCCGTCGTCCCGGTTTGTAATTTCGTCAGTCGACAAACATGGCGTGAGTCGACAAACAACTTCATGAAGGCATAATGCTCAATTCTCATAATGACGTCAGTCGACAAACATGCATGACATCAGTCAACACGCAACACACAAACAACTTATTTTTATATATATATAGAAGATAACTTACGTAATGATACATATTTGAAAGAATTAAGGAACACAAAGGCATTGCGATGGAGTATCAAAAAGAAGAAAGACACATTCAGAAAAAGGAACAAATATATCTTCTATTATTATTGTATATTTTATATATCTGTTTGTCTGTGTGTCTGTCGAGTGACGTCTCTGTCCGCATATGACGTCTGAATTATTTCGTCATATACCAATTCAAAAACGAATGTATTCAAGCCGAAGTAGCTCAGTTGGTAAAGCGTTATGTTCCAGGTTCTAAGTCCAAGAGGTTCCAGGTTCGAACCTTGGCTTTAGCAAAATAATAGAAAAAAAACTAAAAACTAATAAAAAAAACTAAACAAACTAAAAAAACTAAACAAATTATGTGTGTCTGTCGAGTGACGTCACTGTCCGCATATGACGTCTGAATTATTTAATCATATACCAATTCAAAAACGAATGTATTCAAGCCGAAGTAGCTCAGTTGGTAAAGCGTTATGTTCCAGGTTCTAGGTCCGAGAGGTTCCAGGCTCGAACCTTGGCTTTAGCAAAAATAAAGGAGAAAAAGAAAACTAAAAAAAATAAAAATAAAAAAAAATAAAAAAGGTAAATGTATTCAAGCCGAAGTAACTGAGTTGGTAAAGCGTTATGTTCCAGGTTTTAGGTCAGTGAGGTTCCAGGTTTGAACCTTGGCTTTAGTATTAATACAAAAGAAGAAAAAAAAACTAAGAAAGAAAAAAGAAAAAGACTAAAGAAGCTAAAAAAAGGTAAAGCCCCCCAAAAAAAATTAAAAAGAAAAAAAGGAAAAAAATTAAAATTTATTTCATCATAAACCAATTCAAAAACGAATGTATGTACAGCTGGGACACTGGGATACAAATGACGACCGGGACACAGGGAATATAAATGACGACCGGTAAAATCAAAGAGATATTACAGACTGGGACACCGAGACGCAAATGATGGGCGGGACACAGGGAATATAATTTTTATAATGACGACCTGGACACAGGGAATATAAATGACGACCGGGACACTCAAAGAGAAATTACAGACTGGGACACTGGGACACAAATCACGACTGAGACACAGGGAATATAAATGACGACCGGGACACAGGGACACAACTACAATGGCGCGTAACTAATATGGCGCATAACGACTTACGACACCGGGACACAGGGAATATAAATGACGACCGGGACACAAATCACGACCGAGACACAGGGAATATAAATGACGACCGGGACACAGGGACACAACTACAATGGCGCGTAACTAATATGGCGCATAACGACTTACATGCGCGGGGGGCTTGAGGGGCACGAAGCGCCCCCACCAGCTGTTGCTGTTGCTAGCTGTTGGGGTGGTGCGAAGCGCCACCCCAACAGCTAGCATAGAATAAAAATATACCGTCTGTCTGTTATCTGTTACAATATGACGTCCAGTTTGTTATCTGTTATAATATGACGTTAATGTCGTTTGGTGCCCAATTTGAAGATTCAGGTTATTTTATGCCTACTTTCAAAGTAAAAGGGCAAATTTATCACAGAGGAGGCTCTTTTCTACCATTATCAGGTGAGAATCACAAATTTTTGCTACTGTACTTCATCAGTTATAGCTTACTGATACGCTTAAAGTTGTTATTTCCGCTGACATAACGCCTATTGCTGAACATGTACGTAGATACAATGCTCCAACTATCAACGAAGTGGCAATCGTTATGGTCGGGGATCAGTTCTTACCTCGAGATTTTATTCTTTATGGGCGAAACAATCAGTTGACAAGAATTGCTGAAACTCATCAATCCTAAGATGCCCTACAATATCCTATCATTTTTTGGGATGGAGCTAACGGCTGTCACTTTAATATTAAATTGGTAAACCCAGCCACTAACAAAGAAATGGATAATAAATACAGCGCAATGAACTATTATGGCTATAGAATAATGATTCGTCAGGATGAAGAGAATTATATTTTAAAATGCCGTCAATTGTTTCAACAATACATCGTTGATGTGCATGCAAAGATTGAATCAGAACGTTTGCTATTCATCCGTCTGAATCGGACCAAGCTCCGCTCTGAACAATACATACATTTGCGAGATGCAGCTGTAAATGACGGCAATACCACTAACATTGGAAGAGTAACGATTTTACCTTCGTCATATGCTGGCAGTCCGTGTCATATGCATGAGTATGCTCAAGATGTCATTGCGTATGTTCGTCTATATGGTCGTCCAGATTTATTTATTACATTTACATGTAATCCATCTCGGGACGAGATACAGCAACTTTTACTTCCTGGACAATCGCCGGATCATAGACATGACATTACGGCCCGTGTCTTCCGGCAAAAGTTGAAATCACTGATAAATTTCATAGCAAAACCTAAAGTGTGAAACGCCTGTGCGATGATGGTTGTACTCAATGGAATGACAAAAGCGAGGATTGCCACACGCACAGATACTAATATTGTTATGTCATAAAATTGCTTCGAATGAAATTGACGATGTGATTTCCGCTGAAATACCTTATGTAGATGTCGATAAAATAAAAGGAAATTTTGTTGAACCTGTTTAGTAAGCTTTGCTGTTGAATTGATTTATGTCAATTTTATTTCTATTTTGTCTTCGAAGTTGAAGATGCTATTTAACCAAGTAACAATGAGGTGATCTATGGTGTTCAAAAGTTTGTTTTGTTTCCTAAACGTGAAGATGATGCTTTGGGTGATTTTCCTGGCTTTTCAGGTCCTTGTAAACTTTAACCTGACACCCAGGAATTAGGCGCCACATCTTCTGACCGTCAAAGTATATCTCAATTTTTTGTAGAATCAAATACTTTGGATTTTGGGTTATTTGAAAAATTATTTATATAATATATTTTATTTTATAGAAAATTAGTTTTACTAAAACCCCTAGACTCAAACAAAAATACATACTTCATTTTTTGTTCAGCTAAGAGTCAAATAGTTGTTTTATTTTTCAATTTTCTTTTTCAAATTATATGGAATGAGATCTATTGATTTTATATATTCATGAAGAAAGGTATGCATGAAATTCTGGAGAGCTCAAATGAAAAAACGAAATTGTAGACTAGCCTGAAGTAAAATTGATGAATTGATGAATAATTAATGAAATGAAACATATGATAAATATTTGCATCATTACGAAACTTGTTTTTGTTATTTTTTTATCTTTTAGGCTTATTTTTCTGGATCTCATTAGGAAATTCCGTCGTTTATTCAATTCTTCCTTCCTGCTTAGCACCTTTCTTATTCATTCTTGATTTTCTTAAATATCTAAACACTACAATAGCATAATTACTGTGTTATTCCTTACTTTAAGTCGCATTTTCATTTGCTATTCGATGTATTTTGTTTCAGTTTCTTTTCCCATGTATCTATCTAGATAATTTTTATTCAAATTTAAAAATGGCAGAGTACCAATCCGTATCTTGATAATGCGGGTCCCAGGGATCAAACCTAGCTGTATCTTGACACTATATCTACTACTAATAACAACTCACCGCAGCACAAAGCTGCCCGAGGCCAACAGCTACACACGATATTCCTCTATGCCAATCTATTCAAAGCCTTCCTCTTAATACCCTCCCAGATAGTTCTCATTTCCCTTAAATCTTTCTCTACGACATCCTCCAACCCCGACCGTGGGCGATCTTCTTTCCCTTTAGCCCTAGACGGGATAATCTATGTATATAAAAATAAGTTGTATGTTTTTGTGTTTGTCCGCATATGACGTCATTATAAGTATATAAGGCTTTGTATATGACGTCATTATAAGTATATAAGGGGGGATTCAAAGAGAAATTTCAGTATAAATCCTACAATGGCAGAAGAAACAGCCGAGGAAGCGGCTCAAAGAGTTAATGCCAAAAGGCTTGCGGTTAAAAGAGAAAGTAAAAAAAGAAAGCGTGCCGAGGAATGACAAGAACAACGTGAAAACAGGCTTGCGTCTCAAAGAGAAATTACCAAAAAAATCGTGCCGAGGCATCACAAGAACAACGTGAAAACAGGCTTGAGGCTCAAAGAGAAATTACCGAAAAAAATCATGCCGAGGAATCACAAGAACAACGTGAAAACAGGCTTGCGGCTCAAAGAGATAATGCCAAAAGAAAGCGTGCCGATGAATCACAAGAGCAACGTCAAAATTATCGCCTGGCATTCAGGTACAACCCAGTCGATGATTATAGCTTGAGTAGGTGTGTTCAAATCGGGACTATGAGAAACAATGGGAATTTGTTGTGCCTCGGGAAAAGTTAAACTTTCTCAACTGGCTGCACCACCAGAGTCATTGAAGACTTTATGACGTTACAGACTGGGACACCGGGACACAAGGAATATAAATGATGACCGGGACACTCAAAGAGAAATTACAGACCGGGACACAAATTACGACCGGGACACAAGGAATATAAATGACGACGGGGACACAGGGAATATTCGATTAGCAATCACCATCAACAAAGCTCAAGGGCAATCATTAGAAAAAGGCGGTATAGATCTGAATACGGATTGTTTTCCCATCGACAATTATATGTTGCATGTTCAAGAGTCAGTAAACTTGACAATCTATTTGTATGCACAGACAAGGGGAGAGCGAAGAATGTTGTATATTCGCAAGTTTTACGTAGTTAATAACATGTATATCTACCTGTATTCACAGGTGGGACACAGGGACACAACTACAATGACGCGTAACTAAATGGCGCGTACCGACTTGCGCGTGCGGGGGGGGGGGCTTGGTTGGCGCGAAGCGCCACCACCAACTAGGTGTTGGTGTGCCACACCAACAGCTAGTTTCTACCAACCTGGTCGTTAAAATCTCGAATTAAAACACAGGTTTTATACGTGGGACCCTGTCTATTTATTCTTTTAACTTCAAATAAAATTCATCCAAATCTTTAATATCTCTGTCAATCGGTTCTACAGGGGATATACTACTGTGACTTATACCCATTATCTTTTCGTCGTGAAATGTGCGATTAGCATTTTATTATAAAAATATCTTCCCTGCCTAAACAATTCTTAGAAGCTTCCTTAGTCCTCATAAACTCTACTTTCTGTCTATATGCACCAATTTTCCTGCCTGCGTAAATAAATTCTTACCCCCTAGGATGAATTTCTGAAGCTTCTCTAATAAGTCATGTTTGAAGTATGAATTTGTCAGTCAAAATTTCGTTACGATAGGTATTTTTCAACGCTGTAACATTCCAAGTTCGATTTTCACATTCTTTGTATCATAGAAATTAATTGGGCTTCAGAAAAAGCAATGGTCTGAAGACCAGAGCCGAACAGGGACCAACAAATCTTTTCAACTCCAAAAGCGCTTAAGCCAAATTAGAACTGGACAGCAAGAAGTCCCTTGGAACCCCTGTTAAATGAGGGCTTTGTGCAACTCTGGACTCTTGGTCACCATAGGGTATATATATATTAGATTAATACTATTATTGTAAGTCTAGGACTAGCAGGATCGATATAAGATAAGAGGGTATAATGGAGTGTTGATTGGTTATTATTTATATATAAATATATATATATATATATATATATATATATATATATATATATATATATATATATATATATATATATATATATATATATATATATATATATATATATATATATATATATATACAATCAAGTTCCAACTGCTTCTAACGAATTGTGCGCTTCAGCAATCGCGTTTTTCAGCTGCTAATCGGTATTATCTCTATATAGAGCATAATTAATTTCAATTGTATCCAACATTTTATTAGCTGTGAAAATGACGTGTCCCGACTGCTGATCGGTTATTATTTCTATATATAACATAATCAAGTAACAACTGCTTCTAATAATTTATTAAATAAAAAAAAACTATTTTTTTTAGCTGAAAGTAAGGAGCGACATTAAAACTTAAAACGAACAGAAGTTACTCTGTATATGAAATTGGTTGTCCCCTCCGCAATCCCTCGCTCTTTACGCTAAAGCTTTTAATTGTTTTAAAAAGTAGAATTGTGTCAAAGAGTCAAACTTTAGCGTAAAGAGCGAGGGATTGCGGAGGGGACAATCCATTTCATATACGGAGTAATTTCTGTTCGTTTTAAGTTTTAATGTCGCTCCTTACTTTCAGCTAAGAAAATTTTTTTTTTTTTTTAGTTTCTGAACGATTTTGAATTAATGCATGTTTGGTTTTGGCTCTCCGCACATAAATTATTAAAATGAAATTTGTATATTAATTCTTTTTTTGGCTAAATGGCTTTCTCTTAGTTTTGATCAGACAATTTTGAGAAATAAGAGGGTGAGACGGAGGCCTAGTTGCCCTCCAATTTTTCGGTTACTTAAAAAGGCAACTAGAACTTTTAATTTTTAACGAACGTTTTTATTAGTAAAAAATATACGTAACTTAAGAATGAACTTACGTAACAAACTTTCATAACCTTATATTTTTATTATGTATACGAGGGGGTTTGAACCCTCGTTAATACCTCGCTCTTTACACTAAATCGTAAGTTTTGTCCCAATTCTTTAAGAATGACCCCTGAATCAGAAAGGCCGTAGAATAAATAGTTGAAATTACTAAAAATACTTTAGCATAAAGAGCGAGGTATTTATCTCCTCCTAAATACCTCGCTCTCTATGCTAAAGTATTATTAGAACCCCTCATATGCGTAATAATCTCTGTTCGTTTTAAGTTTCAATGCTACTCCTTCCTTTCATTTGAAAAAAGTTTTCATGCTTATTTTTCATTGTTTTCTTATAGTAATGCTAGAAAATCCTGCGCCCTTTTCATTGAATTTTTATTCCCCCATGACATATTCCTCCAAGGAAAGATCCTCCAACATAGCCCCCTCTCCTCAGCCCCACCCCCAAACAAAATAAAATCCCTCTGATAACGTCTGTACACTTCCCAATAACCATTACTATGTGTAAACACTGGTCAAAGTTTGTAACTTGCAGCCCCTCCTCCAGGGATTGTGGGGGAGTAAGTCATCCCCAAAGACATAGTTATTATGGTTTTCGACTATGTTGAACAAAATGGCGATCTCAAAATTTTGATCCGTTGACTTTGGGAAAAAATGAGCATGGGAGGGGGCCTAGATGCCCTCCAATTTTTTTGTCACTTAAAAAGTGCACTAGAACTTTTCATTTCCGTTAGAATGAGCCCTCTTGCGACATTCTAGGACCACTTGGTCGATACGATGTCCCCTGGGAAAAAGAAAAAAAACAAAAAAAAAAAAAAAAAACAAATAAACACGCACCCGTGATTTGTCTTCTGGCAAAAAATACAAAATTCCACATTTTTGTAGATAGGAGCTTGAAACTTCTACAGTAGGGTTCTCTACGACTTTTAGGGGGTGTTTCCCCCTATTTTCTTAAATAAGGCAAATTTTCTCAGGCTCGTAACTTTTGATGGGTAAGACTAAACTTGATGAAACTTATATATTTAAAATCAGCATTAAATGCGATTCTTCAATTTTTTAGAGTTTTGGTTACTATTAAGCCGGGTCGCTCCTTACTACAGTTCGTTACCACGAACTGTTTGATAAGCTTTAAATGTTACGTATTTCGATTCCTTATTGGCTGATCAGTTATTTTTGTGTATATAATATAATCAATTTTTAACTCAGGCAAATTCTCTCAGGCTCGTAACTTTTGATGGGTAAGACTAAACTTGATGAAACTTATATATTTAAAATCAGCATTAAAATGCGATTCTTCAATTTTTTAGAGTTTTGGTTACTATTGAGCCGGGTCGCTCCTTACTAAGGTTCGTTACCACGAACTGTTTGATAAGCTTTAAATGTTACGTATTTCGATTCCTTATTGGCTAATGAGTTATTTTTGTGTATATAATATAATCAATTTTTAACTGCTTTCGACAGTCTTGATATCTGAAACTATTTGGTCCAAAGGTGAAAGCCAAAACGTGATGTCAAAGCTGCATAAAATTGGAACGACAATTCATGAGTCCTAACAATGACGTGTTATAACAGCGGATCGGTGAACTATTATGTAAATTGTTGGTTCTGTTATTATTCTCAAAAATCAAATTACTTACGCCATCTTTTTTGGATCCCAGGGAATTGTGTAAACCTTACACGAAACTTCTGCTTTAATAAAATAATTGTTCTACAATGTGAAAAAAGTAATAAACGAATTTCAAAGTTAGTATGAGCTCTTTTTAAATACCATTATGCAAGAAACGGGGGTACGGGTTTCTTGCTCAAAATATCAGCAACGAAAGACAAACTTTTAGACCATTAGACCCATCTTTAACCTAAAGTTAACTTATTTCCAAGTACGAGTTTTCATTTTTCTTTTTCATAACAGAGGTATATTTTTATTATTTGAATCGTAACATATGTTAATAAAAAGTTTGGGAGCTTATTTTTATAATGCCTTTAGCAACAGACTCAACCAAGCCTCTCCTCTCCTTTCCTATTTTTTTTCTTATTTTTTCTGTTTTTTCTTATGAGCATTATTACTTTAGGATATTTTATTGAGGATATCTTATTTCAGTGTTTCTAGTTTTATCCATCCTCTTTGTTTATTTTAGGAGTTACAGATTGTGTCTATTCCTTTTATTTTCTTACAGGAATTGGAGATGCTTCATCAGTTAATGCTAATACGCTCTTGGAAGCTCAAAAATATTATAGGCGCTTTTATAGGAAACGGCACAAGAAAGACTACGAGTGCAATATATGCAATAAAAGATTTCCTTATCATTCACTGTTTGAAATACATCAAAGAATTCATACAGGAAAAAAACCGTTTCTATGTGATGTATGTAAGAAGAAGTTTTCCCAGCTGAGTAATTTGAATAAACATCAGAGAGTGCATACTGGTGAAAAACCCTATAAATGTGATGCATGTCAGAAGAGCTTTTCTGATTCAGGTAATTTGATTAAGCATGGAAGAGTTCATAGAGACAAAAAAAAACTGATGTGTGCAAAAACATATTTTCTCAATCAAGTCATCCAAAAGCACTAATAAGTTCACAGGAGAGGTATTTCAATTTAAGCCTGAATTGTCATCTCACAACCCGTTCTATGATAAGCACGACTAGTGTGTAGTTTAAAATAGAAACTTGTTACAAAGTAGTGATTTTCATTGACGGGTAGCCCCTTGATACTATCGTGGTAATACGAAGGCTGGCAGGATTGATACAAGACACAAGGGTATATAGCAGTGATTTTACTATATACGTGATTGTATATAATCCAACTGCTTCCAATGATTTATGAGTTTCAAAAATCATACATTCCCGACTACTGATCGTTTAGTATTTATGTATTAATTTATATATAATACAATCAAGTTGCAACTGCCTCCAACGATTTATGTTTTATTTTATAATCACGCGTTCCAACTGCTGATCGGTTATAGTTTCTATATATGATATATAATCAAATTCTAACTGTTTTCAGCAGCTTGTGACAGTTTGAGTAGCATAGACAGTTTGAGCCTTCTCTTGATGTTATGACGTCTGAGTGGACCTTACGTAAGAAGTAATGCCTTTGTAAACTAACGTTTTTTTTATATATTTTTTTATATGAAGGACATATCGCCGAACCTTTTCTTCTTGAATTGTTCAGGAGGCGGGACAAAACTTTTTCTTCCAAAGATTTATCTAAAGTAGGTTTTGATTTTCAAGGATATGGTCATTGATGACCTTATCCATCCAGTAATAACTTATCCAGTAAAAATCCAAAACCCACTCATCATCGCTATCATTTTTAATTTGTTTGGTTCGTTTTACCTCGGCTTGTCTTTCGTCATTTTGAAATACATATCGATGAACCTTTCTTTAAAACAAAGATATGGTAGGCATTGATGACCTTATCCATGTAAAAATCCCAAGCCCAATCATCATCACTGTCATTTCAATTTTGATACATTTTGATTCTCGCTGTCCAGGTTGATCTTCATAACTCGCTCTCATGTTCGGTGTCGTATGTCTTCTAACTTCGTGTGTGTTTGCTCTTCATTTTCATTTTTGACTTGCTCTTATGCTCGGTTTAGCATGTCTTCTAACCGTGTGTGTCTTTGCTCATTTTCATTTTTGACTCACTCCATGCTCCGTGTTGCATGTCGTTTAACCACGTGTGTCTTTGCGCTTCACCTTCATTTTTGACACACAGCTGCTTTTTTCTAACCGCGTGTGTCTTTGCTCTTCATTTTCATTTATGGCTCGCTCACTTGCTCGGTGTCGCATGTCTTCTAACCGCCTGTATCTTGGCTCTTTATTTTCATTTTTGACACGCTCTAATTGTCGTTTTCGAATACCTTATAACCGCCCGTGTCTTTTCTCTTCATTTTCATTTTTGAAAATAGATATTCATATATTATCACGTTTGATAGTAAGGGTCTTTGGTTCCAAAGAATCATCTCTTATAGTAACTGTAACTGTAATTTTTTGTTTTTTTGGGTCTTCCGACAGACATCTATCTATATATATAAAAATAAGTTGTCTGTGTGTGTGTGTGTCTGTCGAGTGACGTCATGTTTGTGTGTCGACTGACGTCATGTTTTCGACTGACGAAATTACAGACCGGGACATCGGGACACAAATGACGACCGGGACACCGGCAAATAGGGTATATAAATGACGACCGGGACACTCAAAGAGAAAGCGACCGGGACACAAGGAATGTTCGATTAGCAATCACGATCAACAAAGCATCGGGACACAAATGACGACGGGGACACAGGGAGTATAAATGACGACCAGGACATAAGTAAAAAAAAACTAAAAAAAGGTAAAAACTACAAAAAAACTAAAAAGAAAAAAAACTAAAAACTAATAAAAAAACTAAAAAAGCTAAAAAAGAAAAAAAAAGGAAAAAAAAAGAAAAATAAAGGAGAAAAACAAAACTAAAAAAATTAAAATAAAAAAAAATAAAAAGAAAAAAGAACTAAAAAAAAGTAAAAACCAAAAAAAAAAACTAAAAAGAAAAAAAGGGGAAAAATACAAAAATTTATTTCATCATATACCATTTCAAAAACGAATGTATATACAGACCGGGATACAAATGACGACCGAGACACAGGGAATATAAATGACGACCGAGACAAAGGGACACAACAACAACGGGGACGTTGGGGGGCACAGAAAATAAAAATAAAATGAAAAATAAAGGAGAAAAACAAAACTAAAAAAGAAAAATAAAAAAAAAAAAAAAAAAAAAAACTAAAAAAAAGTAAAAACAAAAAAAAAAACTAAAAATAAAAAAAGGGGTATAATACAAAAATTTATTTCATCATATACCATTTCAAAAACGAATGTATATACAGACCGGGATACAAATGACGACCGGGACACAGGGAATATAAATGACGACCGGGACACAGGGACACAACTACAGCGGGGACGTTGGGGGGGCACAGGGGGATATATAAATGACGACGGGGACACAGGGAATGTTCGATTAGCAATCACCATCAACAAAGCTCAAGGGCAATCATTAGAATCATGAGGTATAACTAAAAAAACTAAAAAAAGGTAAAAAACTAAAAACTAAAAAAAAAAGACCAATTCAAAAACGAATGTATATACAGACCGGGACACCGGGACACAAATGACGACCGGGACACAAGGAATATAAATGACGCCCGGGACACTCAAAGAGAAATCACAGACTGGGACACCGGGACACAAATGACGACCGGGACACAGGGAATATAAATGACGACCGGGACACAGAGACGCAACTACACCGGGGACGCCGGGGGGCACAGGGAGATATATAAATGACGACGGCGACACAGGGAATGGTCGATTAGCAATCACCATCAACAAAGCTCAAGGGCAATCATTAGAATCATGAGGTATAGATCTGAATACGGATTGTTTTCCCATGGACCGTTATATGTTGCATGTTGAAGAGTCGGTAAACCTGACAATCTATTTATATACACAGACAATGGGACAGCAAAGAATGTTGTATATTCGCAAGTTTTACGTAGTTAAAAACATATATATTTATATCTATCTATATTCACAGGTGGGACATAGGGACACAACTACAATGGCGCGTAACTAATATGGCGCGTAGCGACTTACGCGCGTGGGGGGGGGGGGGTGAAGCGCCCCCACCAACTAGGTGTTGGGGTAGCGCGAAGCGCCACCCCAACAGCTAGTACTATATAAATAACTTATGCCTTGGAAACTCAACAATCTTATTTATGATAAGCGTGACATCATATAAGAAAATGCTTAGATGATGTCATACATGATGTTATAAGAACTTCTTATGTGATGTTTTAACAAAGTAGATGACATCATTTGCAAAAAATGGGAAAGAATGAGCATTGAACGTCTCGCTGTTTACGCTAAAAGGTGATACCAAGATTAGAGGAATTTTGTGATTTTCATAAGCCACTGTTTTATTTTTCTTAGTGGTAGTCTAATACTATAGAAAAAAAAAGACAATTGAATACCTCGCTGTTCTATTTTCGATTTTTAACAATTTTGTGTGTAATACAGATTGAACATGAATGTTTGAGTGAGACAAAGCGTGTGTCAACCAAATTTCAACGTTATAGCATTTTCCTAAAATTCAATTTGATTCCATTGTTCGATTTTTATCAATTTTATATGGAATACAGACGAAACTTGAATATTTAAGTGTGCGTCAATTTGTTTTTGAATATTTAAGCGTGCGTCAACCAAATTTGAATGTTATAGCATTTTCTAAGATTCATTTTAATACCATTTTTGATTTTTGTCAATTTTCTATGAAATACAGATTAAACTTGAATCTTGAAGTGAGACACAGCGTGCGTCAACCAAATTTTAACGTTATAACATTTTCCTATGTGTCTGGGCGGGTGTTTGCTTGTCCCCGTGTCTGTCTTTGTCTGTTTGTATGTATGAATCTGTGTGTTTTGTATATGTTTTTGTCTCTCTCACTCTCTGTGCTTGTGTGTTAGAGCGGGTGTTTTCATCTTTCTTGCTTCAGCTTGCTTGTCTCTCTGTCTGTCTCCGTTATGTCTTAGTCTGTTTGTATGTCTGAATCTGTGTGTTTGTATTTGTTCTTGTCTCTCTCTGTGCCTATGTGTCTGATCAGGTGTTTGCTTGTCCCCG
>NC_088863.1:5320032-5323437 GCF_032884065.1 Artemia franciscana
CCCTGAGCATTACTGGCCTTATAAACCATTATATGACCAAAATATAGTTTGTCGCGTCAACAAGGGCCGTTTAAAATAAAAAAAAACAACTTAAAACTTAGGTTTTTAAAACATCAGAAGGTATAAATAAAATCTGATTTAGTTGTTTAATTTAGATAACTAAGCTGCTTCAAACTATGTACCATTCATATTAATTTCGATTTTGATAATCTTGAAATAGTACTTTATAGAAATTAGAGTGGGTGTGACAGTTTAATTTTTATTTAATTACCAATGGTATTTTTGGAAAAAGTTCATAGTTCATATTTTTTGCCATATTCAGGAGTAAACGTGGAATTTATCACTGAAAACACAAATTCCTGAGAAAGATATTGAGCATTGTTTAAGATAATCAAAAATTGAGATAATTAAGATTATCATTAGATCAAAACAAAGGAGATTCACCTTAAGCTCACACCAATCAGCCACATCTTTTTTTTTCAAAGTTTTAAAAATGTAGCTTAGTTAAAAAAATAATGATTTTTGGGTGAAATTTTTTTAGTTCTTAAGGTAGGTCTACTTTTGTTGCATATAACAATATATAACAATATATAACAATATATAACAATATATAACAATATATAACAATATATAACAATATATAACAATATATTACAATATATAACAATATATAACAATATATAACAATATATAACAATATAGCTGATTTTAAAAGCTTTGATTTGACACAACTGTGTGTCTCTTTTATAATTTTTTAAATTATACTTTAAATTTATATATTTTTATAAATTTTTATAAATTTTAAAAATACATTTTTTATATTTTTTTAAATTATACTACTAATCAAGTTTTTTTTTAACTGAAAGTAAGAAGCGACACTAAAACTTAAAGCAAAAATTACTCCGTATATGAAAGGGGGTTTTTCCTCCTCAACGCCTCGCTCATAACTCTAAAGTTTGACTCTTTCTCTCAACTCTACTTTTTAAAACAGTAAAAAAATTTAGCGCAAAGAACGGGGTGTTGAGGAGGGAATACCCTCTCTCATATACGGAGTAACTTGTGTTTGTTTTAAGTTTTAATGTCGCTCCTTACTTTCAGTTGAAAAAAAACTTGTTTTTTATTTAATTTCTGAACGTTTTTGAATTAATGCATATTTTGATTTTGGCTTTCTGCACATGAATAACTAAAACAAAATTTGTATATTAATTTTTTTTTGTCTAAATGGCTTTCTCTTAGTTCTGATCTAACGATTTTGAGAAAAAAGGGATGGAGGAGGAGGCCTAGTTGCCCCTAATCTTTTGGCTACTTAAAAAGGCAACTAAAACTTTTTTATTAGAACATTTTTATTAGTAAAAAACATAAGTACCTTGTGAATAACTTACGTAACGAACTTCTATATTTGTTTATTTTTATTTTACCTTTGAGGGTGCTTGCCCCCTCGTCAATACCTTGCTCTTTACACTAAAGCTTAAATTTTGTCCCAATTCTTTAAGAATGACCCCTGAATCACAAAGGCCATTGAGAAAATACTTGAACTTACTAAAAATACTTTAGTGAATCCTGCTTCTTACTTTCAGTAAAAAAAAGCAAAAAACTTTTTCATATATATTTTTTCATTGTTTTTGTACATAATTGCTAGAAAATCCTGCATCCCCTTCATGGAAACTTTCTTCCTCCATGAAAAACTTCTTCATGAAAAATCCTCCCACGTAACCCCCTCCCTCAACTCCTCTCCCTAACTAAAATCCTTCTGAAAATGTCTGTACACCTCCCAATAACCATTACTGTATGTAAACACTGGTCAAAGTCTGCAAATTGCAGCCCCTCTCCTGGGGACCGAGGGAGTAAGTCGTCCCCATAGGCATAGTTCTTGTGTTTTTCGACTATGCTGCCCATAATGGATATTTGAAAATTTAAATTTGGAAAAAAATGAGCTTGGGAGGTGCCCGTGGTACCCTCCAATTTTTTGGTCACTGAAAAAGGGGCTCTCACGATATTCTAGGACCACTAGGTTGATACGGTCATCCCTGGAAAAAAACAACAACAAAAAACAAACAAACAAACACGCGCCCGTGATCGGTCTTCTGGCAAAAAATACGACATTCCACATTTTTGTAGATAGGAGCTTGAAACTTCAACATTAAGGTTCTCTGATACGTTGAACCTGTTTGTGTGATTTTTGTCAAGATTCTATGACATTTAGGGGATGTTTCCCCCTATTTTCTAAAATAAGGCAGATTTTCTCAGGCTCGTAACTTTTGATGGATTAGACTAAATTTGATGAAACTTATATACTTGAAATCAGCATAAAAAGACAATTCTTTTGATGCATCTATTGGTATCAAAATTGCGTTTTTTTTAGAGTTTCGTTTACTATTGAGCCAGGTAGCTCCTTTGAATTAAAATGGAATAGTTGCGGGCATTAAGTCGTGGCTAATTGTAGAAATAGCCAAGACAGATTGTCCAATCGAGTGAGAGGCAATTATGGCAATAATCTCCCCTCCCTTATTAGAATTGTATTAAGATGATGCTATTTCATTTGCTAATAGATATGTTCGTTAACACGAACTGTTCGATTAGGAACTTGATATTGTAACATTTTCCGAAATCCACTTTTTTTAAAGTTTACCATTTTATTATTCAAAAGTTACACGAAAACATATCTGAAAATTTGCAAATAAACTAACATTAAAGTTTAAATTAAGTACTTTGATGAAACAACTCCAATTAGTAATGACCTAGTAATCAAACAAATTGTCCATGAAGCAATTGAAGTTAAACGGATTTCAAATGGTAATACGTGTCTAAATAAAGACTTGAGCGAGTCCATACTTAACCCTACTTGCACAAACTTACTTATAAAAATGATTTATTACGAACCTGTTTCAATCAAAACGAATCTTATTCCACGCTACAACACCACAGCGTCAGAAAAGGGAAATATTACAATAAGGTAAAATCAAACTAAATCAAACTAATCTAATTCAAAGCCAATTAGTCAATTCATTTAATTAGTTCAAATTTCCAGGAATTGTTCAAATCCTTTCAACTCAGCTTATGTAAGGTGACGACGCTGAGAGGCTGTCAAAATTTATTTTATCATTTTTTTGTAATTTATTTTGTTGGCAAATTAAGTACAGAGAATCCTGTAATTCTGAAAAAGTTTGGTTGTGACCCGTGTTGGCTTGATATTGATTGACCCATTTGTTGCTATAGCTACTCCACATGTTCTTTAATTTGTTTTTATGTGCGACAAGCGAAACTTTGCTTCGTTTTGGCAATAGTAATTAAATAATGAACTCTACTATTTTGTCAGATACTACAAATACTACTGCTAACAATTCAATGCAGCAACAAGTCCCCTAAGGCCCCCAGTTCTAAATGCTGATCTGCTTGATAACTTTA
>NC_088863.1:5323537-5464058 GCF_032884065.1 Artemia franciscana
AAACCCAAGATATCACTATCATATCCAAAAATATATTCTACCGAACGGGTTTCTAAACTAAGATAAATTGGGTTGGGGTCTAAAAAAGAGAAAAAGTGATTAGAACTTTTAAATGAAGTGTAAATCTTAATTTTATTGTTTTCAGGCAATAGATCGATAAAAAAATTCATCCCCAATCGACAAATCTCGTTGACTCTCTTTACAGGCTCATATTTCATTTTTCAAAATTAAACTTTATTGTTTAAGTGGCACCTTTGATCGAGTAATAAAAAGCTCATTTGTTTACGAAGCATCAACGCTGATCATCCTTATATCACACCACTATTCAGTTTTATAAAGATGTATCTCTAGGGAATTGGAGGCTTTTTTTGGGTCTTTGTGCTTAAAGATGGTTGAGTTTGGTGTGTTATCTTCGGGAAAGTGATGCAGGGGGCTTGCAAAGTTATCTCCCATGTAATTTTTTCCATCGGCGGAATATTTTTTCGGGGAGATTCTAGAA
The DNA here is from genome assembly GCF_032884065.1 of Artemia franciscana. Classification (NCBI taxonomy): domain Eukaryota; kingdom Metazoa; phylum Arthropoda; class Branchiopoda; order Anostraca; family Artemiidae; genus Artemia; species Artemia franciscana. The sequence goes on from NC_088863.1 coordinate 5,324,037, forward strand.
CAAAAGCATGAAAAAGCAAAAGGATAAAAAGTAAAGCCATCATGTTTTTTTTTCACTAAAGTGCAAATTATATACGTGTCTTGAGAAGGAATTGGGGTAAGTACCAATTATGACTATTGTTAAGAAGGCACGAGGGTTGAAGAACCTAACCTTGTTAGTTTCTGCTGGTTTTGAATTTAACGTGATTATTTATTGTAATATCTGTTTGTTTTAGATATGATTTGTTTATTATGATAACATGTGTTAGTTTTACGCCTAAAAGATTATTTGCCTTTATTTCTGCTTATTCTTTATTCAAATAAAAAAATGTTTTTTTAATTGCATGTAAGGAGTGACTTCAAAGCTTAAACGTTTCGCTGTCGCTCTTTACGCTAAAGTTTGACTTTTTCTCACATATCTAATTTTGTAAACAATTAAAAGTTTTAGTTTAAAGAGCGAGGTATTGTGGAGGGAACGAACACCCTTATATACGTAATAATTTCTTTAATTCATTTAGAATTTTTGAAAAAATCATTTTTTCTTTTTTTTAAATAATAGAAATTCTCTTCCCTCATAATAAATTCTTTCATGGAAGGATTTTCCCAGGTAACCTCCTCCCCCAAACCAAATTCCCAACCCTCAACATGACATAGTCACCCAGAGAACGTCTCTACACTTCCCAATAACCCTTAATATATGTAAACAATGGTCAAAGTTTGTAACTTGCAACCCCTCCCTTGGGAACTGTGGGGGATTAAGTTCTTGAAAGACATAATTAATAGATTTTGTGACCTTGTTGAACAAAATGGCTATTCATCCGGTGACTTTGGGAAAAAAAGAGAGTGGGAGGAGGCCTAGGTTCCCTCCAATTTCTTTTTTACTTAAAAATGGCACTAGAACTTTTAATGTCCATTAGAATGAGCCCTATCACGACGTTGTACGACCACTGGGACAATACGATCACCCCTGGGAAAAAAACAAAACAAAACAAAAATAATCAGGCATCCGTGATCTGTCTTCTGACAAAAAATACAAAATTCCACATTTTTGCAGATAGGACCTTGAAACTTCTACAGAAAGGTTTTCTGATTTGCTGCAACTGAAGGTGTGATTTTTGTTAAGATTTAGTGACTTTTGTCTCTCTATATTTTCTAAAAATAAGCCAAACTTTCTCAGGCTCTTAAATTTGATGGGAAAGACTAATCTTGATTGAACATTTGTATTTAAAATAAGCCTAAAAATACAATTCTTTTGATGTAAATATTGGTATCAAAATTTTGTTTTTAGAGTTTTGGTTACTATTGAGCCAGATCGCTCCTTTCTACAGTTTGTTACCACGAACTGTTTGATAATTTGTAGGGCAGCTAGCTTTATCCCTGTCCTACGTCTCTTTTCAACTCAAAATTATCCGACCAAAATTTTGGAATAGCGAAATCTACTGGAAGGAGGCATCATCAGTTAGGACTTTAAGGCTCTATTCCTTTAACACTTACTTTAGTTACTTTATAAATATATTTTTTGGGGACAGGGGAGGGGATTATTTTTCTATGGGGAGCCTAGAATGGAAAATTTTTACATGGAGGAATTTTCTCATGGAGGAAGAGAATTTTCTTGGTAGAACAGCAAGGTAACTATTTATCACTTTTCTAAATATAGTATTTGTTATTTCGAAATGTAAGACTAATTTTCAAATGGGGAGTTCTTATGGGGTGGAATTTTACTCCGATAATTTTACTCAAGAAGGATGAAAAGATTCCTGGGATTATATCAGAAACTATAAGAAATAAAATAAAACCCATATGAAACTAAAAAGAATTTCTTAGAGGGAATTGTATAGGGAAAATTTTTTATGAAGATGAAATGTTTCAGAGAAAACTTTTAGAGTAAAAGAGGAATTTGAGCTAGGATAAACTTTTTGTTTACCCTAAGAACACTTAAACAGAAAGAATTCTTAGGGAGAAGGGGGGAGAATTTTCACAGAGAAAGAAGAGTCAAAAGATCTAATAACCATGTCTTTGAGGATTACTTAACTCCCAGCAGTCCCTTGGGAGTAGGCATTCCAAGTTTGGACCTTACGGAACTAGTGCCGTCAAACTTACTTTAATTACTTTATAAACACATTGTTCAGAAGGGGGAGGTTTTTTGAGGAAGACTAGACTCAAAAATTTAAAATGGAGGAATTATCTAGTGGGAAGAAAATTTTGTGTGGTTAGAAAGCCGGATAAGTAGTTCTGTTTGTTAATTTTCTCAATATATTATTTTATTTTTTTATTTACATGACTGATTTTCAAGGGGAAATTTTTTATTGGGGGATGATTGCTAGGAGAAATTTCTTCAAGAAGAGAAAAGAGATTCTCGGGATTATTTGATAAATAATACGTAATAGAATTGAATTCATATGAAAGCAATGATAATTTTCTAGAAGGAATTGTCAAAGGGGTATTTTATTAAGGACAAAATTGAGAAAAATTGTCAAGAGGACAAAATGAATTTAAGCTAGGATGGACTATTTGTGGGAAAATTTCTCATTGAGAAAGAATTTTCAGGGGGGAGGCTGACTTTTATTGAAAGGAAAGGTGGGCATCCCGGAATGAATTGAAATAGATAATTTTATATCAATATACCACCCTAGTGTTGATTTTTATAAGCTATGGAATAAAAATATCACTAGAAACCTATTAAATAAAATATGAATTTCTACTACAATTGAAAAGCAACAATAAGACTTAAGACGAACAGAAGCTATCACTTGAGAGGAACAGAAGCTATCTCCTATCACCTTTGATTGAGTAATAAAAAGCTCATTTGCTTACGAACCATTAAAGCTGATCATCAAACAGTTCGTGGTAACGAACTGTAGTAAGGAGCGACCCGGCTCAATAGTAACCAAAACTCTAAAAAATGGAATTTTGATACCAATAGCTATATCAAAAGAATCGCATTTTAATGCTGGTTTTAAATATATAAGTTTCATCAAGTTTAGTCTTACCCATCAAAAGTTACGTGCCTGAGAAAATTTGCGTTATTTTAGAAAATAGGGGGAAACACCCCCTAAAAGTCATAGAATCTTAACGAAAATCACACCATCAGATTCAGCGTATCAGAGAACCCTATTGTAGAAGTTTCGAGCTCCTATCTACAAAAATGTGGAATTTTGCATTTTTTGCCAGAAGGCAGATCACGGATGCGTGTTTATTTGTTTTTTTGTTTTTTTGTTGTTTTTTTTCCCCAGGGGTGGTCGTATCGACCCAGTTGTCCTAGAATGTTGCAAAAGGGCTCATTCTAACGGAAATGAAAAGTTCTAGTGCCCTTTTTAAGTGACCAAAAAAATTGGAGGGCACCTAGGCCCCCTCCCACGCTAATTATTTTCCCAAAGTCAACGGATCAAAATTCTGAGATAGCCATTTTATTCAGCGTAGTCGAAAAACCTTATAACTATGTCTTTGGGACGACTTACTCCCCCACAGTCCCCGTGGGAGGGGCAACAAGTTACAAACTTTGACCTGTGCTTACATATTGTAATGGTTATTGGGAAGTATACAGGCGTTTTCAGGAGGATTTTTTTGGTTGGGGGGAGGGGTTGAGAAGAGGAGGATATGCTGGGGGAACTTTCCATCGAGAATTTGTCATGGGAGAAGAAAACTTCCATGAAGGGAGAGCAGGATTTACTAGCATTATTTAAAAAAAAATTAAAAAATAAATGTGAAAAAGCTTTTTCAGCTTGAAGTAAGGAACAGCAATAAAACTTAAAACAAACAGAAATTATTACCCATATAAGGGGCTCACCTCCTTATGATACCTAGCTCTTTACGCTAAAGTATTTTTAGTAATTTCAACTATTTATTCTACGGCTTTTGTGATTCAGGGGTCATTCTTAATGAATTGGGATAAAATTTAAGCTTTAGTGTAAAGAGCGAGGTACTGACGATTGGGCAAATCCCCTCATATATGTAATAAAAACATGAGAATACAAAAGTTCTTTACGTAAGCTAATTTATAAGTTACGTAAATCTTTTACCAATAAAAATATTCGTAAAAAATTAAAAGTTCTAGTTGCCTTTTTAATTAACCAAAAAATCGGAGGGCGACTAGGCTTCGCCCCCGCTCTTTTTTCTCAAAATCATTCGATCAAAATTATGAGAAAGCCATTTAGCCCCCCCCCCCAAAAAATATGCAAATTTCGTTTTGATTATTCCTCTACGGAGAGCCAAAATCAAAACATGCATTGATTCAAAAACGTTCAGAAATTAAATAAAAAAAACGAGTTTTTTTAACTGAAAGTAAGGAGCGACACTAAAACTCAAAACGCACAGAAATTACTTCGTATATGAAAGAGGCTGCTTCCTCATCAACGCCCCGCTCTTTACGCTAAAGTTTTTTGCTGTTTTAAAAAGAAGAATTGAGAGAAAGAGTCAAACTTTAGCGTAAAGAGCGGGGCGTTGATGAGGAAGCAGCCTCTTTCATATACGAAGTAATTTCTGTGCGTTTTAAGTTTTAGTGTCGCTCCTTACTTTCAGTTAAAAAAACTCGTTTTTTTTATTTAATCTTTATATAAGACCACTCTTCAATTTTTTTTTAATGTATCTTTAGGGAATGGGAGGATTGTTTTGGTATTTAGTTCTTAAGGATGGCTGAGATTCATGTGCTATCTTCGGGAAAGTGATGCAGGGGGCTTGCAAAGGTATCTTCCATGTAATTTTTCCCATTTCATTATCGAATATGTTGATTATAATTTGATTATATATTTGTTTATATATTTTATATTTGATTATATATTTTGATTATATATTTTGATTATATTTTGATTATATATTTTGATTATATATTCGTTGATTATATATTTTGATTATAAATTTACTTACTGTTTTGGTATTTCGTTCTTAAGGATGGCTGAGATTCATGTGCTATCTTTGGGAAAGTGATGCAGGGGGCTTGCAAAGTTATCTTCCATGTAATTTTTCCCATTTCATTATCGAATATGTTTTCGGGGAGATTCTGGAACAAAACCAAGGAAAGCAAAAGCATAAAAAGCAAAAACAAAATATTTTTTTGTTGCTATTTTAATAAAGTGCAAATTATATACTGGTCTTGAGAAGGAATTGAAGTAAGTGCAAATTATGTCTATTGTTAAAAAGGCATGAGGGTTGAAGAACCTAACCATGTTAGTTTCGGCTAGTTTTGAGTTTAACTCGATTATTTATTGTAATATATGTTTGTTTTAGGTATTATTTGATTATTATGGTGACTTGTGGTAGTTTTACGCCTGAAAAGCTTATTTGACTTTATTTCTGCTCATTGTTTATTCAAATAAAAATTCAAACTTGATTCAAACAATACGGTTTCTTAATCGCATCTAAAGAGCGACTTTAAAGACTTTAAACGAACAGAAATTATTCTGCGTAAGAAAGAGGTTGTCCCCTTTTCAATGCCTCGCTCTTTACGCTAAAGTTTGACTCTTTTTCACAACTCTACTTTTTAAAACAATAAAAAACTTTAGCTTAAAGAGTGAGGTATTGTGGAGGAGTAATAATTAGTTAATAATTAGGAGGATTTAAATATGTAATTTAAACATTAAAACTTAAAACGAACATAAATTACTCCGTATATGACGGGGCAGTTCCTTCCTCAGTGCCCCACTCTTTATGCTAAGATTTTCTCTTTCTTTCAACTTTACTCTTTAAAACAGTAAAAAACTTTAGCGTAAAGAGCGGGCCGTTGAGGAGGGAACTGCCCCTTTCATATACGAAGTAATTTCTGTTCTTTTTAGGTTTTAATGCGGTTCCTTACTTCCAGCTGAATTTTTTATTTATTTATTTTTTCCTTTTTTTTAAACAATGCTAGAAATTCTCTCCCCTCATGATTGATTCCTCCACAGAAGGATCATCCAAGGAACCCCCCTGCCTCGACTCACATCCCCCCTCAGCATGAAAAATTTCCCCAGAGAACGTCTGCACACTTCCCAATAACCCTTACTATATGTAAAGAATTGTCAATGTTTATAACATGCAGCCCCTCCTCCAGGGATTGTGGGGGATTCTGTTGTCTCGAAAGTCATAATTATTAGGTTTTTTAACTATATTGATCAAAATGGCAATCTCAGAATTTTGATCTGGTGACTTTGGGAAAAAACAATGAGCGTGGAAGGGCCTAGACAAACCTCCATTTGTTTTAGTCATTTAAAAAGGGCACCAAAACTCTAATTTCCGTCTGAATGAGCCCACTCACGAAATTGTAGAAATACTGGGTTGACTTGACCACGCCTGGAAAAAAAAAACAAAAAAAAATAAATAAACGCACATCCGTCATCTGTTTTCTGGCAAAAAATATAAATTTCCACATTTTTGGAGGGAGGAGCTTGAAACTTCCACAGTAGGGTTTTCTGATTCGCCGAATCTGAAGGTGTGATTTTCGATAATATTCAGTGACTTTCAGGGGGTGTAACTCTCTATTTTCTAAAAAAAGACAAATTTTGTCAGGCTCCTAACTTTTGATGGTTAAGACCAAACTTGATGAAACTTTGTATTTAAAATAAGCATAAAAATACAATTCTTTTGATGCAAATATTGGTATCAAAATTTCGGTTACTATTCAGCTGGGTCGCTCCGTAATACAGTTCGTTACCACGAACTGTCTGATAGTTTCTAGGGCAGCTAGCTTTTCCCCCTCTGCTACGTCTCTTTTTTAATCATAATTATTTGTTCAAAATTTTGGAATAGCAATTTTGTACAACCTAGTTAAAATATGTAATAACCATGTCTGTTACCATGATCTGACTCCCCAAAATCTACTGGGAGGAGGCACCATCAGTTAGGACTTTAAGGGTCTATTGCTGTAACACTTACTTTAGTTACTGCATAAGTATATATATTTTGGGAGGGGGAGGGGATTATTTTTCTGTAGGGAGCCTAGAATGGAGAATTTTTACATGGAGGAATTTTCTCATGGAGGAAGAGATTTTTTTGGGTAGGAACGCCGGGTAAGCAGTACTATTTATCACTTTTCTAAATATAGTATATATAATTTCGAAATGTATGACGAATTTTCAAATGGGGAGTTCTGATGGAGCGGATTTTTACTCGGATAATTTTATTCAAGAAGGATGAAGCGATTCCTAGAATTATATCAGAAACTATAAGAAATAAAATAAAACTTATATGAAATTAAAGAGAATTTTTATAGGGAATTGTAAAGTGGAAATTTTCTGTTAAGATGAAATGGTTCAGAAATAAACTTGAAGAGGAGAAGAGGAATTTGAGCAAGGGTGAACTTTTTGTTTTTCCCTAAGAACATTCAAACGGAAATTATTCTCAGGGGGAAGGGGGGAGAATTTTCACAAACAAGAAAAGGTCTGAACATCTAATAACCACGTCTTTGAGGATTACTTAACCCCCCATAGTGCCCTGGAAGTAGGCATTGCCAGTTTGTACCTTAAGGATCTAGTACCGTCAAACGTACTTTAATTACTTTATAAGCAAATTATTTGGATGGGGGAGGTTTCTTGAGGGAGACTAGACTCGAGAATTTTAAATCGAGGAATGATCTAATGGGGAAGGGAGTTTTGTGAGGTTGAGAAGCCGGATAAATAGTTCTGTTTGTCAATTTTCTCAATATATTATTTATTTTTGGAAATGCATGACTGATTTTCAAGGGGAGAGTTTTTATGGGGGGATGATTGCTAGGAGAAATATCATCAAGAAGAGAAAAGAGATTTCGGGGATTATTTGAGAAATAATGAGAAATAAAAATTGAATTTATATGAAAGCAAAGATAATTTTCTAGAGGGAATTGTCAAGGGAAACTTTAGCAAGGACCAAATTGTCCAGGGATAACGTCAAGAGGAGAATAGGAATTTAAGCTAGGATGGACTTTTTGTGGGAAAATTTCTGATCCAAAAGAATTTTCAGGGGGGGGGGGTAGACTTTTATAGAGACGAAAGGTGGGCATCCCAGAATGAATTGAAATTGATATTTTTATATCAATATACAATCTTAGTGTTGATTTTTACAAGCTATTGAATAAAAACATCTCTAGAAACCTATTAAATACAAAAATGAATTTCTACTAAAATTGAAAAGCAACAATAAAACTTAAGACGAACAGAAACTACTTTTTATAAGAGGGGTGCCGCTTTTAGAAATCTGTCTGTTTACACCAAAGTCTCATATTTTGGTCAAAGTCTCACATTCACGTCAAATTCTCAAATTTGAGGAAGAGCCTGAGGAAATTTTCCTTATTTCCTTAAAAAGAAAAAACCTAAGAACCACAGAATCTTAATGAAAATCACATCATCAGATTCAGCGTATCATGATACTCTACTGTAGGGATTTCAAGCTTCGTATATGCCAAAATGATTTTTTTTTGCCAGAACAAAGATTTTTTTGCCAGAACATGGATGCATGTTTATTAGTTTTTTTTGGTCTTTTTTTAACCCAGGGGTGATCATATCGAACCAGAGGTTCGAGTTCAAGTTTCATCATGATTTCTCTGCGTTAAGTGTTTTCCAAGATTTCTGGTCCCCCCCCAAATCCCCCCAATGACGCTGCATCCGGTCGGTATTTGAAATAAGAGATCTGAGTTACGAGGTCCTTCTAAATATGAAATTTCATTAAGATCCGATCACTACTTCGTAAGTTAAAAATACCTCATTTCTTCTAATTTTTCTAATTTTGTGGGGTAGGGCATGGGAGGGGGTTACATGTGAGGATGTTTACAAGCTTTATTTAACATACAGTATTAATAAAAAAATCAGAATTAAAGAAAAAAACGAGTCTTTTAAACTGAAAGTAAGATGCAACATTAAAAGTTAAAACGAACAGAGCTATTATAAAAGAGCTATTTATGCTAATTAAATGGCTATTGTGATTCAGGGTTTATTCTTAAAGAACTGGAACAAAATTTGAACTTTAGTGTAAGAGCGAGGTATTGACAAAGGGTTAAACTCCCTCATATACGTTATAATTCCTATTGGTTTTAAGTTTTAATTGACGGAAATTAAAATTTCTAGTGCCTTTTTAAAGTGACCATACAAATTGGAGGCCAACTAGGCCCCCACCAAGGCTAATTCTTCCTAATATCACCGATTCAAAATTTTAAGATATCCACTTTATTCATTATAGTCAAAAAATCTGTTAACTATGTCTTTGAGGATGACTTAGTCCCCCACAGTCTCCAGAGGAAGGACTGCAAGTTATAATTAGTTGCCCACTGTTTATAAATAGTATTGGTTATTGGGAACTATACAGAAGTTTTCAGGGGGATTTTTCTTGTGGGGTAGGGCATGAGAGGGGGTTACATGTGAGGAGGTTTACTAGCTTTATTTAACATACAGTATTGTTAAAAAAAAAATCAGAATTAAATAAAAAAACAAGTCTTTTGAACTGAAAGTAAAAGGCAAAATTAAAAGTTAAAATGAACGGAGCTATTATAAAAGAGCTATTTATGCTAATTAAATGGCGAACTTTACTGTAAGAGCGAGGTATTGACAAAGGAACAAACAGCCTCATATACGTTACAATTTCTGTTCGTCTTGCGTTTTAATGTTGCTCCTTACTTTTATTTGAAAAAACTTGTTTTTTTAAATTCATATTAAATGTTAACGTGACTCCTTTCACTCAAAAATGTATATTTTCAGTTTAATTTTTTATTTCTACATAATACTATAGAAGAAGTCTTTTCAATCTATAGCCTGACAAATTTGATATTAAGATTTGCATTTTATTTAATAATACTAATTTCTTTTTCACTCTATTTTTTTAAGACCCCGGTCCTCTCGCCCAATTTATTTTTATTTAAATTATCTGTACCTTTTTTGTTACTTCTGACTAACATTGTCTTTGCGACTTTCAATAATTTTCTTGTCTTTTGTTAAAAAAAATAATATTTTATTGAATATGGATATGAAAATGGCACCTTGAGTTCTTACCTGCTTCATCTCTAGTTTAGAAACCTGTTAATGTATTTTTATGAATATAAAAGTGACATCTTGAGCTCTTAGTTATTTATTTATATTTTAGGTGCCTATATAACATATTTCTATAACATTTTTTAGTCTATATGTTCTAAAATGTTATTTTTAAGAATGTAACTTCAAAAATAAAGTGTTATCCCTCCATTTTCGGATCTATAATTCAGGGACCTTTTTACATTTCTAAAATACCGTCATAAAATCTTGGAAGAGTTAAAAGGTAGTGGGTAAAAATGAACTTCTATAGGATTAGGCATCCTTAACCCCAGCTACACAGTGAATTTCAAGCCATAATACTTGACACGCAATGATTCATTCCTGTATATTAAATAAAAAAACAAGTTTTTTCAATTGAAAGTAAGGAGCGACATTCAAACTTAAAACGAACAGAAACTAGACCTACGTTGCCTGAGCAACGTGAAGTGATGCGGCAACTATTGTAAAGCTTCGCCAAATAGAGTGTTGCGAGAGCAACACTTTGGTTTTCTTTCTTTGCTGTCGGTTAAACGCTGATGTTGTCAGCCTATCGAAGCTTTTAAAACGTTATGTTCAAAGAAGACCGCGATCAGTAACTAAATGATCAAAGGCTATTTATCAGCATTGAAAAAACAACAATAAAAAAAGAATATCGAAAGAAGGGACTAAATTGACTTTGCAGCCAGTTGAACTTTATCCTTTTCAATCGTAGATATCGTGACGGATCAAGACTTGTAACGATATCTTATATAATCTATTTGGTATTATAAAGCTATCCGTAACTTTTCAGGATGAAAATACCATAGATGACACTCTATTAATTATTACGAAACTGCCTCGTTGTCTTATGTTATCGTTTGTACCCGTTGCGTAAACACTTAATTCTAGGTTACAGTGAGTATGGGTAGGCTACACCATCTAGCCAAAATTACAAACCCCTCTTCACTAAAGATTATTGTAGCCTAACCGACGATTATTAATTAAACGTCCCCTACATGTCTTACCACTGAAACTAATTCGGTCTTACCATCAAATACACTGGAAACAAATAATAGGTACACTAAATAGCAAAATTTGCAAACCCCTCACTGCCAAAGATGATTATAAGCTAACAGCCGACCTTTCCTTACAAGTCCCCTACATGTCTCACAATTGGTATCAGCTTATTTTTGGTTTCAGTGTGTACCCTACTACTGAAGTTGTCAACCCCTTGAAACTTTTAAACTAGTATATCCCATGAAGAAATTTTTGAATCAAAAAATGGATGACATATATTTTGATTAGCTCGTGAAGAGCTATCGATTCCCGTCGAAAAAAAAATTCTATCTGTCTTGGTTCAAAAGTTGATTTTTTTTTTGCCGTAGGACAACTTTCTAACGTAGAAAGGAGCAAGGGATAGACTCCAATTTCCTTAGCAATGACAGAAATTTTAAAGTTTAAGAGTTACATCTCATAACATTTCTCTACCTCAATCCCAAGTCCGAAAAAACAAATGATAAACCCAGCCAAAATCATGGCAGCACTTTCGGACCCGTGGGAAAATGCCGCTTTTTTGCTTCTGTAAATTTTTCTGTATTTATCCCCCTAGGTAGCCCCCTCCCCCGAACCATACCCCCCCCCTCAACACCAAAAAATCCCCAAGAGAACGTCTGCACACTTCCCAATAACCCTTACTATATGTAAACAATGGTCAAAGTTTGAAATTTGCAGCCCCTCCCCTGGGGCCTGTGGGATATTAAGTCGTCTTGAAAGATATAATTAATAGATTTTTGACTATGTTGAACAAAATCGCTATTGATCCGGTGACTTTGGCAAAAAATGAGAGTGGGAGGAGGCCAAGGTGCCCTCCAATTTCGTTTTTACTTAAAAAGGGCACTAGAGCCTTTAATTTCCATTAGAATGAGCCCTATCACGACGTTTTACGACCACTGGGACAATACGATCATCCCTGGATAAAAAAAAATAAAAATAAAAAATAAACACGTATCCGTGATCTGTCTTCTGACAAAAAATACAAAATTCCACATTTTTGCAGATAGGAGCTTGAAACTTCTACAGAAAGGTTTTCTGATTTGCTGCAACTGAAGGTGGGATTTTTGTTAACATTTAGTGACTTTTAGGGGGTTGTCTCTCTTTATTTTCTAAAAGTAAGCCAAACTTTCTCAGGCTCTTAACTTTTGATGGGAAAGACTAATCTTGATTGAACTTATGTATTTAAGATAAGCCTAAAAATGCAATTCTTTTGACGTAAATACCATCTAAGAGGCCTAGATGCCCTCCAATTACTTTTTCACTTTAAAAGGGTATTAGAACTTTTAATTTCCATTAGAATGAGCCCTATTAAGACATTTTACGACAAATGGGTCGATACAATCACCCCTGGGAAAAAAACAAAAACAAAAAAAAACAAATAAACACGCATCCGTGATCTGTCTTCTGGCAAAAAATACAAATTCCACATTTTTGTAGATAGGAGCTTGAATTTTCTACAGTTAGGTTTTCTGATTTGCTGAAATTGAAGGTGTGATTTTGGTTAAGATTCAGTGACTTTTAGGGGTTGTTTCTCTATATTTTCTAAAAATAAGGCAAATTTTCTCGGGCTCGTAACTTTTGATGTGCAAGACTAAATTTGACTGAACTTATGTTTTTAAAATAAGCATAAAATACAATTTTTTTAATGTAAATGTTGGTATCAAAATTTAGTTTTTTAGAGTTTCGGTTACTATTGAGCCGGGTCGCTCCTTACTACAGTTCGTTACCACGAACTGTTTGGTAATTTGTAGGGCAGCTAGCTTCTCCCCTTCTTCTACGTCTCTTTTCTACTCAGAATTTTCTGACCAACATTTTGGATAAGTAAAATCTACTGGGAGGAGGCATCATCAGTTTCCTAACTTTAAGGGTCTATTGGTGTAACACTTACTTTAGTTACTTTATAAATATATTTTTTGGGGACGGGGAAGGGAATTATTTTTCTGTAAGGAGACAAGAATGGAGAATTTTTACATGGAGGAATTTTCTCATGAAAGAAGAGAATTTTCTTGGTAGGACAGTCGGGTAAGTAGTACTGCTTATCACTTTTCTAAATATACTATTTTGCATTTCGAAATGTATGACTAATTTTCAAATGGAGAGTTCTTATTGAGTGGATTTTTACTGGGATAATTTTATTCAATAAGGATGACGACATTCCTGGGATTATATCAGAAACTATAAGAAATAAAATAAAACCTATATGAAATTAAAGAGAATTTTTTAGAGGGAATTGTAAAGGGGAAATCTTCTGTGAAGATGAAATGGTTCACAGAAAACTTTACGAGGTGAAGAGGAATTTGAGCTAGGATGTACTTTTTGTTTACCCTAAGAACATTTAAACGTAAAAAATTCTTAGGGGGAAGGGGGGGGGGAGAATTTTCAAGGAGAAGGGGAGACTGAATATCCTAGGGGGGAGATTTATTTAGGGGGTCAATTTTTGATTTATTTCTCTAGATTTATTTATTCAAATCTATTTTGAATATATATTTAGGGGGTCAATTATTTTAATGTATATTATTTAGGGGGTCAGTTTAAAGATTTATTTATCTATGGGGGTCAATTTTTTTTATAGCTGTTTGATTCAGCCTAGTTGAAAGCCCTAACAATTAAGATTTTGGGGATGACCCCTCAAAGTTTTTTGGGTAAAGCTATATTTGAAGCGCTTTTCCCATGACTTGTGTCATTATGTCATTAGGAAGATATATGGAATTTTTAAATATACTGGGAAAAGTTACAATTGTTTTCAGAATTGATCCCATAAAAATTTTTTGAAAGGTCTTTTTGTAAGGTCTTACCATGAAAAAGCTAACCTATAAACCACAAATCGTTTTCAAAAATATTAACAGCTAGGTTATTTCTGATACCCATTGAGATCCAAGTAAATCATTAATATTTTTGTCTCAAGCAAACATCAAAATTTATAGTTTGGCTAAAACTTAGGTTTTTTTTAATGTTAAAGATTACATTAACTCCATCTTCGATGTCAGTTTTCGTATACCCCAAGAATATTGAGATCATAAAAAAATCAAAGAATCTATAAGTCCTAAAAAATTTTCAGAAGTCTGACTTATTTTTTCGAGTCCAATGTGACATTTCTCTATGCTAAACCTAATAGTTAGCATCATTAAAAGAATATTTTTTTTTGTAACTTCAGCAAATTTTTGTTCTAAGACTCGGAAGAGGTCAAATTTGTGTTCTAATATGTCTGGTAAATATAAAAGAGTACTACAATTTTCAATTACCGTTTCATTGAAACCTCTCCAAATCTTCTAGGAACATTGATCTAGTAGGAATACTGTTGGAAAAAAAGCTCCATCTGCATAGCAATTTTACCTCCATCTGCATGGAAGTAAATTCCAGAGTGGGTATGTTCTAGGGGGAATTTTTCGTGGCGTTTATTTTCCAAAGGGGGTATTTCCGCGAGAAATTTTTTTTCGGGGGGGGGGGGGGTTCTGTGGTGGGGGGGATAAGTTCCGAAAGAATATTTTCTGAGGAGAGGGGCAAACTCTGGCCACCGAAAAAATAGTATAATCTAGCAATATTCCAAAGTTTGGCCATGGGCTGGGTCATGGAGGGGCAGGAGTAAGCTCCCATAAGTTTGGGAATAAAATATCGTTAATAATTTCTTATGGTAGGGGGAAAGTCGGCTGGGACATGTAGGGCCAGGGTTCTTCCATGTAGCTGTACTAGCTAATGTACGATTAATCCATGTATGTAACTAACATATGTTTTGGTATGAAATATCAATAATAAACTCATCTTCCATAAATTCTATATAATATTTTGTTAATGTTTGGAGGGGGGGGGGGTCGTTAAGCCAAGTAGAGTCAGGTTTCAGTTTCCATAAGCTATGAAATAAAATATTACAAGTAGTTTTTTTAGGAGGGCTAGGACCGTAAAGGGCCAGGAGTCAGCTCTCACTAACTTTGGAATAAAATATTGTTAAAAATATTGGTGGAAGACGAGGAAGGGGGGCAATCTAGGGCCATGAGTGGGCTCCCATTTGTTTTGAAATACATTTTCAGTAATAATTTTCTTAAGGGGGGCTTGACGATAGAGGGCCAAAGATCACTTCCAATAAATTCTTAAGGGGAAATATCACTATTTTTGGAGGGTTTTTGTGCCGTCGAGGGCCAGTAGTGAACTTTCATAATCTAAAATACTGTTAATAGTTTTATTAAGGAGGGGTTAGGAGTATAGAGGATCAGGGGTCAGCTTCTTTATGCTTCAAAATAAATTATTGATAATACTTTAAATGGAAGGGAGGGGTCAAGTCATGGACCACCAAGAGTCAGCTCCAATAAGTTTTGGAATAAAATATCGTTAATAATTCTTTTGGGGTAGGTGGAGCGAAAAAGTTCAACGGTTGTTTCCCATTAGTTTTGGAATAAGACTTCCAAAGAGGTCCAAAGTTCAGGTCAAGCGAGTTTTTGGATAAAGTATTACTAATTTTTTTATTTTTTGTTTTTTAGGGGAAGGGGCCAAGAAGGGCCTAGGGCCACGTCCCATAAATTTTGGGAAGAATTATCGTTGAAACTTGTTTTTTGGACGGAGGGGGGACAAAGAGGTCCAGGAGTCAGCTCTCACCATTTTTGGAATACAATATTAGTTTTATTGCCCTCTCTAAGTGCCCAATTATGTTGTATGGCAGCTAAACCGCCTCCCAAACCCTTTTTATTCCAATGTCGTCTGATAAAAATTTTAAGATATTAGATGTTGTTTTGTTGAGCATAGTCAAAGTAATACCTATTGGTTTGAGGATAACTTAACCCGCCAAACTTTAAAAATCACCCTCGTACAAAATATGCACAGGTAAGAAACTTGCCAGTTTACAAAAAGATTTAGACCATCCCGACTCTTCCACCTCAGAAATCTTATCAAGAGGATCATAAGGTATCAAGTCAACAGGAGAATATTATAACGGTTTAGCAATGAGGTTTATCTTTCGTGGAGCTTCATGCGAAGTAAAAAATTTTAGGTACTTACAATAAGCTGAGCGAAGCTTCAATTTTTCAGAGTGACAGCTGAATACAGTCTAGAGAGCACTTTTCTGTTAAAAGTTTACTGAACGGAAGCTAATTTGGCATAGCTGAGTCTAATTGCGTTAGATATATTTTCCACAAAAAGAGTTCTAGTGCTTGTTAAGTTAGTCATTTCGTAAGTCATTCGTAAGTCATACCAAGGTATTTCGGATATTTTCTTGTAAATACTTTTGCTCTATAAACAACAACATAAGAGGGGATGGGGCAAATTCGGAACTAATTTCTTATGCATGGCCAATTATTAAAATTAAAAACTCTGTTTTCTTAGCGTTCACACTTGAGCCTAAACAATCATATCCACGAGTTAGGTGGTCTAGATTGCACTGGAGAGTAGAATGGTCGCTACTTATCATTAAAAACAAAAAAACAAGTTTTTTCAACTGAAAGTAAGGAGTGACATCAAAACTTAAAACGCACAGAAATTACTTCGTATATGAAAGAGCCTGCTTCTTCATCAACGCCCCGCTCTTTACGCTGAAGTTTTTTACTGTTTTAGAAAGAAGAATTGAGAGAAAGAGTCAAACTTTAGCGTAAAGAGCGGGGCGTTGATGAGGAAGCAGCCTCTTTCATATACGAAGTAATTTCTGTGCGTTTTAAGTTTTGATGTCACTCCTTACTTTCAGTTGAAAAAACTTGTTTTTTTTGTATTTAATTTCTGAACGTTTTTGAATCAATGCATGTTTTGATTTTGGCTCTCCACAGAGGAATAATCAAAACGAAATTTGAATATTTTTCTTGGGGGGGGGGCTAAATGGCTTTCTCATAATTTTGATCGAATGATTTTGAGAAAAAAAGAGCGGGGGTGAAGCCTAGTTGCCCTCCGATTTTTTGGTTAATTAAAAAGGCAACTAGAACTTTATATTTTTTACGAATCTTTTTATTGGTAAAAGATTTACGTAGCTTATAAATTAGCTTACGTAAAGAACTTTTGTATTCTCATGTTTTTATTACATATATGAGGGGATTCACCCCATCGTCAGTACCTCGCTCTTTACACTAAAGCTTAAATTTTATCCCAATTCATTAAGAATGACCCCTGAATCACAAAAGCCGTAGAATAAATAGTTGAAATTACTAAAAATACTTTAGCGTAAAGAGCTAGGTATCATAAGGAGGTGAGCCCCTTATATGGGTAATAATTTCTGTTTGTTTTAAGTTTTATTGCTGTTCCTTACTTCAAGCTGAAAAAGCTTTTTCACATTTATTTTTTATTTTATTTTTTAAATAATGCTAGTAAATCCTGCTCTCCCTTCATGGAAGTTTTCTTTTCCCATGACAAATTCTCGATGGAAAGTTCCCCCAGCATATCCCCCTCTTCTCAACCCCTCCCCCCAACCAAAAAAATCCTCCTGAAAACGCCTGTATACTTCCCAATAACCATTACTATATGTAAGCACAGGTCAAAGTTTGTAACTTGTTGCCCCTCCCACGGGGACTGTGGGGGAGTAAGTTGTCCCCAAAGACATAGTTATAAGGTTTTTCGACTACGCTGAATAAAATGGCTATCTCAGAATTTTGATCCGTTGACTTTGGGAAAATAATTAGCGTGGGAGGGGGCCTAGGTGCCCTCCAATTTTTTTGGTCACTTAAAAAGGGCACTAGAACTTTTCATTTCCGTTAGAATGAGCCCTCTTGCAACATTCTAGGACAACTGGGTCGATACGATCACCCCTGGGGCAAAAAAAAAAAAAAAAAAAAAAAAAAACAAATAAACACGCATCCGTGATCTGCCTTCTGGCAAAAAATGCAAAATTCCACATTTTTGTAGATAGGAGCTCGAAACTTCTACAATAGGGTTCTCTGATACGCTGAATCTGATGGTGTGATTTTCGTCAAGATTCTTTGACTTTTAGGGGGTGTTTCCCCTATTTTCTGAAATAAGGCGAATTTTCTCAGGCTCGTAACTTTTGATGGGTAAGACTTAACTTGATGAAACTTATATATTTAAAACCAGCATTAAAATGCGATTCTTTTGATATAGCTATTGATATCAAAATTCCATTTTTTAGAGTTTTGGTTACTATTGAGCCGGGTCGCTCCTTACTACAGTTCGTTACCACGAACTGTTTGATAAGTATATCGTCAGCGTGACACCATAGACTAAGATCGCACATATCAAACATTTCGTGGTAACGAACTGTAGTAAGGAGCGACCCAGCTCAATAGTAAACAAAAGTCTAAAAAACGTAATTTTGATACTAATAAATACATCAAAAGAATTCTATATAAGTTTCATTAAATTTAGTCTTACCCATCAAAAGATACGAGCCTGAGAAAATTTGCCTTATTTTGGAAAATACGGGGAAACATCCCCTAAAAGTCATAGAATCTTAACGAAAATCACACCATCATATTGAACGTATCAGAGAACTCCACTGCAGAAATTTCAAGCTCCTATCTATAAAAATATGGAACGTCGTATATTTTGCCAGAAGACTGATCACGGGTGCGTGTTGTTTCTTTCCCAGGGGTGATCGTATCGACCCAATGGTCCTAGGTTGTCGCAACAGGGCTCATTTTAATGGAAATGAAACGTTCTAGTGCCCTATTAAAGTGACCAAAAAAATTGGAGGGCACCTAAGCCCCCTCCCACGCTCAATTTTTCCCCAAAGTCAACGGATCCAAATTTTAAGATAGCCATTTTCTTCAGCATAGTCGAAAAACATAAAAAGATATCTTTGGGGACGACTTACTCCCACCCAGGGGAGGGTCTGCAAGTTACAAACTTTGACCAGTGTTTACGTACACTAATGGTTATTGGGAAGCATACAGATGTTTTCGTTTTTTTAGGGGGGGGGGGGTTGAGGGGTGGGAGCTACGTTGAATGATCTTTACTTGGAAGAATTTGTCATGGGAGAAAAAAATGTCATGAAGGGGTTGCAGGATTTTTTAGCATTATTAAAAAAAACACTGAAAAATAATAATGAAAAAGTTTTTTCAACTGAAAGCAAGGAGCAGCATTAAAACTTAAAACGAACAGAAATTATTACGCATATGAGGGGCTCATCTCCTCCTAAATACCTCGCTCTTTCTGCTAAGGTACTTTTAGTAATTTGGACTATTTATTCTACGACCTTTGTGATTGGGTCATTCTTAAAGAACCAGACAAAATTTAAGCTTTAGTGTAAAGAGCGCGGTATTGACGAGGGTACAAACCCCCTCATATATGTAATAAAAATATACAAATAAAGAAGTTAGTTACGTAAGTTAATTTATAATTTACGGATATTAATTACTAACAAAAACGTTCGTAAAAAAACATCTAAAAAGTTCTAGTTGCTTTTATAAGTTACAAAAAATTGGAGGGCAAATAGGCCTCCTCCCCCATTCCTTTTTCTTATCAAAGTCGTCGGAACAAAAACATGAGAAAGTCATTTAGACAAAAAAATTATTCATGCATATTTCGTTTTAAGTATTCATGTGCGGTGAGCCAAAATCCAAACTTTCATTGATTTAAAAACGTTCAGAAATCAAATAAAAAAACCAAGTTTTTTATACTGCAAGTAAGGAGCGATATTAAAACTTAAAAAGAACAGAAATTATTCCGTATATGAAAGGGGCTGTCCCCTCCTCAACAAATCGCTCTTTACGCTAAAGTTTTTTATTGTTTTTAAAAGTAGAGTTGTGAGAAAGAGTCAAACTTTAGCGTAAAGAGCGGGACGTTGAGAAGGGGACAAACCCTTTCATATACAGAATAATTTCTGTTCGTTTTAAGTTTTAATGTCGCTCCTTACTTGCAGCATAAAAAACTTTTTTTTTTTTTATTCTAGTAGAATCAAAACACACAGTGAGTGACCAGCTTGGTCAAAGTTTCAAAGTTCTATTGAAGCCGCTGCCAGTTTTTAAAGTCTACTTTTAAACTTAAACCAAGTTTTACCAAGTTAAACCAAGCCAGTTTTAAACTTAAAATCTACTTCTATTTCTATTTTATTCAACTATCATTTTTCCTACGTTCATACTGCTTTCCCTCAATGACTTTAATAAAAAAAAAAATTTTATGCCATAAATATTACTATGTGCATATTAAGCTTAAAATCCACTTTCATTTGTATTTTTGCTTCTTGTTTTTTAGTATAGTACAAGTTATATTCTGGTCCTGAGAAGTCTAAATCAGAGACAATTTTTTTATTCATTTTAATTGTTGCTCCTTACACTCAGTGCTGCGTGTTTTTGGCGGTTTTTTTTTAATTTATAGTTTACAATAAGTGATTTTACTCTAAAGCCTGAAAACAACAATATTAAGATTACCACTTTATTTGGAAGTGCTAATCTCTTTTTCTCTCTTTTAGAACCTACTCTTTACTCTCTGCCTCTTTTCTCTTTACGTATTCTTCGTCTCTTTGCTATCTCTATCGGTTTGTTACTTCTAAATGACCCATAAATGACGTATTCTTCGTCTCTTTGCTATCTCTATCGGTTTGTTACTTCTAAATGACCCATTCTTTGCGTCTTTCAATACTTTTTTGTCCTTAAAAAAAAAAATATTTGGATTTCTTAGTGATATATAGATTTTTTAAATAGCTGTTCTACAGCTTAAAAGCCAGTTTTATACAATCTATATTTTCAATATTAAAGTGATATTTTGAGTTTATAAATATTAATTGTATTATTTAGAAGCCAGTTTACATAAATAATATGTTTTTTATAATAGTTTTCATTCTAAAGGTTCTAAAATATGATTTAAAGGAATGTAACTTCCTGTAAAAAGTATCAACCTTCCGTCTGCTGATCTATTATTCGGGTACTTTTTCAATCTCTTTTACTTTTTCAAAATAATATCGTAAAATCTAAAAGGATTAAAAATAATGAGTAGAAATTACTCCTTCCAAAGCATGCTAAGAGTAAATTTTTGCTACAAAAATCATCTTCCATCCATCCCGATTATCCCACTTTATAAGTCCTGTATCACACCCTTAGCTGAATAATAATATTCTCTATATGCTAAATTCCCTAAAACATTCTTAGTATAGCTCAAGAAAAGTAGAATGGGGCAAACAGGGTGAGCTGTGCCTCTACACATGACTCACTCTACCCTCTAAATGAAAGGTTTGTTGCAGCTTCAACGACTTTCTTCTAAAACTACATGAATTCTCCTCCCTCAAACGTGCTCTCTCATATTTTCCCTTTTATCCAACCATCATGGCAGACCCTAAGGTAAAGAGATCGATCCAATAATCTAAAGGAGGAATGCCAAGAAGCAAATAGTTAAGGAAGAGCTGCATCCGGCGTTGCGCTTCTATCTGGAAGGATTTTCATGGGGATGTTTTTCAAGAATATTCTTCTTGTGACTACTTCAGAAGAATTTACAACAAACATTTAAAACATCAAGGTTATATAACTAGGGAATCGAATATTGACATATCAGATACCTCACTCTTTACACTAAAGCTTCGAGTTTGTCCCAATTCTTTAAGATTGACCCCTGAATCACAAAGGTTGTAGAAAAAATAGTTGAAATTACTAAAAACACTTTAGCGTAAAGAGCGAGCTATTTAGGAAGAGACTGACCCCCCATATGCGTAAAAATCTTTGTTCGTTTTAAGTTTTAATGGTGGTCCTTACTTTCAGTTGAAAAAAACTTATTTATATTTATTTTTTCATTGTTTTTTTTTTTAAATAAGGCTAGAAAATCGTGCGCCCCCTTCATGGAATTTGTCTTCTCCCATGAAAAATTCATTCAAGGGAAGATCCTCCCATGTAGCTTCCTCCCTTCAACCTCCCCTCTCCCTGCTTCCAAACCAAAAAATCATCTTGAAAAGGTCTGTACACATCCAAATAATCATTACTGTATGTAAACGCTGGTCAAAGTTAGTAACTTGCAGCCCTTCCCCTGGGGAATGTCTTTTCACCTTCCAATACTACTTTTCAATTTTAGTAGAATTTTCCGAATACCATTCAGTCCTCGCTAAAATCTCTTCTTGGCAGTTACCTCTACAAAATTGTCTTTGCTTCCATATAATTTTAATTTTATCTCTGATTATTTCTCAAATTCTCTTAGGAATCTCCTTATCCTTTTTGAAGAAATTTATCCAAGTAATCCCCCCCCCCTCTTAAAAATTCCCTCCTTGAAAATCAGTCATATATTTCCAAATAACAAACACTATATGTAGGAAAGTGGTAAATAGTAGGCCTTCTGTTTATCCGGCTTTCCAACCACACAACATTCTCTTCTCCCATGAGGAAATTCCTCCATGTAAAAATCCTCCTGTCTAACCTCCCTTTAGAAAATACCCCCCCCCCCCAAAAAAAAAATGCGTCTATTAAAAAAATTTAGTTAGTTTGATGGCACTAGACCCTTAAGGTCTTAAGTTTGAGTTCTTCTCTCAATTCTACTTTATTAAACAGTAAAAAACTTTAGCGTAAAGAGCGGAGCGTTGAGAAGGGAACAGCCCCTTTCATAAAGGAGTAATTTCTTTTCGTTTTAAGTTTTAATGTCAGTCCTTACTTTCAGTTAGAAAAACTAGTTTTTTTTTTATTTAATTTCTGAACGTTTTTGAATTAATGCATGTTTGATTTTGGCTCTCCCCACATAAATTATTAAAATGAAATTTGCATATTAATTCTTTTTTTGGCTAGATGGCTTTCTATTAGTTTTGATCAAACGATTTTTAAAAATAAGGGGTGGGGAAGGAGGCCTAGTTGCCCTCCAATTTTTTGGTTACTTAAAAAGGCAACTAGAACTTTTAATTATTAGCAAACGTTTTTATTAGTAAAAAATATACGTAACTTAAGAATTACCTTATGTAACAAACTTCTATATTCTTACATTTTTATTATGTATATGAGGGGGTTTGTCCCCTCGTTAATACCTGGCTCTTTAAACTAAATCTTAAGTTTTTTCCAATTCTTTAAGAATGACCCTGAATCAGAGAGGCCGTTGAATATATAGTTGAAATTACTAAAAATACTTTAGCATAAAGAGCAAGGTATCTAGGAGGAGAATAACCCCTCATATGCGTAATAATCTCTGTTTGTTTTAAGTTTTAATGCTACTCCTTGCTTTCAATTGAAAAAACTTTTTCATGTTTATTTTTTCATTGTTTTTTATAGTAATGCAAGAAAATCCTGTGCCCTTTTCATTGAATTTCTCTTCCCCCATGAAATATTCCTCCAAGGAAAGATCTTCCCACATAGCACCCTCCCCTCAACCCCTCGCCACCAAACCGATTAAATCCCCCTGAAAACTTCTGTACGCTTCCCAATAACCATTACTATATGTAAATTACTGTACTGTATGTAAACAATGGTCAAAGTTTGTAACTTGCAGCCCCTCCTCCGGGGACTATGGGGGAGTAAGTTATCCCCAAATACATAGTTATTATGGTTTTCGACAATTTGGAACAAAATGGCTATCTCAAAATTTTGATCCGTTGAATTTGGGGAAAAAATGAGCGTGGTAGGGGGCCTACCTGCACTCCAATTTTTTGGTCACTTAAAAAGGGCACTAGAACTTTTTAATTCCATTAGAATGAGCTCTCTTGCGACATTCTAGGACCACTTGGTCGATACCATGACCCCTGGGAAAAAATTAATAAACACGCACCCATTCAAAATATCAGAAAACTCTGCTCTATAGGTATCAAGCTCCGATGTATAAAATGTGGAATTTTTTAATTTTTTTGGTCAAAAGCAAGATCACGAAGGCTTGTTTTTCATTTGTTTTTGAATTCGAATGGCTTTTGTATTTACCAGGAGTTATTTTAGCAAGCTAATCTTCATAGAATATTGAAACAAATTTCATTTGATTCTATATCAAAAGTTCCAGTACCTTTTTTAAGAGGCAATTCTATTGCACTGCAGATAGCCCCCAGTCTTCAAAAAGCCCTTACCCCTAAAGTCAAAAAAATAATACGGATTAACTCTCTCTTCTTGAAGAAATTTCAACGAAAAGTAATCTCTTCCCTTGAAAACCCAACAAGGAGAATTTCCTTCCCCCATGAAACAATTTGACCATATAAAATCCTCAGGCCTTACTACCCTCCATAAGAATTATCCACCCTCAAAAATGTGTTTATAAGGTAATTATAGTTAGATTGACTGCACTAAACCCATAAATTTCCTATGGTTGACACCTCCTCCCAGATGTTTTGAGGGTAAATCAATTTACACTAAAATATATATTTATTACATTTTTTGGCTTTGTTGAACAAAAGAAAAATTCCCAAATTTTGATCAAACGACTATGGGAAAAAAGATACATGGGAGGGGGAAGGGGCTGGCTCCCTCGTAATATATTTGGTCACTCAATGAGAGAAATAGAACATATGATTTACAAACAAATGAGTTCTCTGTTGATCGACACTGGTTTGAAATCTTTTGACAAGAAATTCAATGTTTCAGATTTTGTACATAGGAGCAAATTCCTAATGTTTTTTAAGTTTCCAAATTCCTTTTAGAGACCAGAACCTAATTTGCAATTTAATAAAAAAACGTGAGAAAAAACACGAATAAAATTAGAAGTTACATACAAGAAATTTAATATTTTTATTTTAATAAACATATGCTAATATCTATTTCTTGAAGTCTTGATATATTCTTATTTATTAAACTCATCAGACTGAAAATATTTCCGATTTACTTTCTTTTCAGAAAAGTGGAAAATAATTTTTTGTCTACAAAGGGGGTGTATAATTGCATTTCCACTTAGTGAGTTATAAACCACACTTTAGAACCAATAAAAATTTGTTAGAAAATTTATAGAAAATTCATTATATATAAAAACCTAACAATTAGAAAAACAGGTACACCCTCAAGATATTTTTCAATTTCATATGCAAGGATATCTATTGTATAAAAAAGGCTTTTAAACTATAGAAAAACTTATGAATAGCTTAAAATGTCACTTTTATATCCATATACAACACAATATCAATTAGAGAACAAAGGACTAAAATTTATTTAAAGTCCAAGGGACAAGGTTAGTAAGAAGTAACGAAAAAGTAACAGATAGCAAAGAGGCAAAGAAGGGGGGGGGTCATAATTGGTTTTTATAAACTCGGACCAGAAATTACCTCTTTGGGAAATTCTGATAGGATTGAGGAACTGATAGGATTGAGGAAGAGGTAAGAGGTAGTCACACCATATGCACTTTAAATGCACCCATTGACGCTACTCCTTTCTGCCTTTAATGATTTAGGTTGAACGGCAATCCCGTGATGAAACAAGTGTTAATAATTTCCTAAGAGATACAGGTGCCTGTTACGCATAGGGAAGGTTTTTATACGGTTGTTAAGCTTAAAAAACCTAAGGGTGTGTGGGAAACCTTCAGGGGCTTCTTTGCTCTTGAGTTCTACCTAACAGAGAGTCTTTAAAAGACATTCAAGAGCTTCCTTACTCCAGGATTATCATTATTGTAACCTAATAGAGTGTAGGTGTAACGTAATAGGGTTTGCATGTTGCGTAATAGGACTTGTTACAGAGCCAAGGTAAAGTGTGTTACGTAAAAGGGTTTATTTACATTCGGTTGTTACATAATAGAACTTGCTAGAGGGACAGAAAAAATGCTTTTACATAACAGGGCTCGTTTAGTTTTGGTTGTCACGCAATAAGACTATTTAGAGAGCCAGGAAAAAATTGTTACGTAATAGGATTTGTTTACTTTTGGTTGTTATGTAAAAAAGTTTTGTTTACTTTTGGTTGTTACGTGATAGGGAAAGCTAGAATCCATTATCCAAAGCTCAGGGGGTTTTATTAAGACAATTTTCTTCAAGACGTTTCAAAACATTTCAAGACATTTTATTAAGAGATTTCTCTTCAAGACATTTCTCAAGAATTTTCAAGACATTTCTTAGACATTTTTCTTCAAGACGTAACAAAATATTTTAAGACATTCTAAGACGTTTTCTAAGATAGTTTTTCTTCAAGAAGTTTTTCAAGATGTTTAAAATTTTCAAAAGACGTTTTCTAAGATATTTTTCTTCAAGACGTTTTTTTCATGATTTCTTTAGTTCTTAACTAAAAGTTTCCCTGATTCTTAAAAGGTCTACGAAGGCAAGGAGGGGAAAACCTTCAGGGTCAACTAGTGGGGAACCTTCAAATACCAGACCCTATCAAGCCATTCTACCAGTCTTACTAGCATTCAATTTAATCGGGCCCCTAACCTAAGCTAAATAGCATCCAATTCTATCAAGGCTCTAGCATTCAATTTCATCGGACCCAAATCTACCCACCAGGAGCCATAGTGTCCAATTTCACTCTGGGCCCGACAATACAACTCCAACGGAGGGCCTCAACTTCCAATTTCACTGTTAATCCTTAGCCTGAGCACCAAGAGGTGGGGCTTAAGAGCAATTTCATCCAGTTTGTATTACCAAATGTGATTTTTTTACTTTTTGACTATTATGTAAAAGATTTTTTTAGAGTCCACTAGTCAAGTTGTGGATCCCCCAGTCGTAACTAGGGATGGGGGGGGGAAATCTGGGTATTCTATAATGATTATCACACACAGGATGTTACACAATGCTCTTAAGAAGGATTCTAATTAGAGTTTTTATTTTCTTTCACGGCATTTTCTTCGGGGTTTCATTTTCTTTCACGGTATTACCTCTACTTTCAAGACTTTTTTCTCAGGAAACCTTTATGAACTAAAAATTTTTGACTATATTAGGATTTGAAAGGAATCCCCATCAAAAGAATGGAGCCCTAAGCATCTCTACCATGATCCCTGTTCGAATATTTTGATTCACAAAATTGATTGTATGAAATAACCTATTGCACGAAAGTAGAATCCCCGTTCGTGTTTACTATAATGATTAAATGAATTGTGTATTCCCTTATGATTGCAATAACTGACATGCTGGGTCACAAATCGATTAATGAAATTAGTTTATTTTCGAGGTTCACCTGTGTGTTGAGTAATGCCTTATAGAATGTTATCCGATATTTTTGTGGGTTTCTCTTAGTGTATTTCTTACTAATAGAGTCTTTTTCACACATCTGGCATTTTTTCGGGCATTTTCAAGCAAAAATAATCGTTTAAACTAGAACCAAACATTTACGCTTAAGCAATCATTTCCTATTAGCGTTTCTTCTTATGACTCCTAGAAATTAAGGCTACAATGGCAATATGTGGCTGGCTTGTAAAATACAGAAGGCAGTTTAGACTCAGAAAATTAAGAAAACAAAATATGAAAAAAGCTTATAAAGGATAAAATATGAGCTAAAGGAACCACGACATAAAGAAAGATGGGGATCCTACAAACTCATTCCAGAGTAGACGCTTGTTATTAGAAGTAAATTTGTATCTCATAAAGATATTTTGAAGGCTTTCAATAAAAATTTCTCGTTTCTTTCAGCCAAAACTCTCCCCATTGACAAGGACAACTACGAATTTTATT
Source organism: Artemia franciscana (assembly GCF_032884065.1). Classification (NCBI taxonomy): domain Eukaryota; kingdom Metazoa; phylum Arthropoda; class Branchiopoda; order Anostraca; family Artemiidae; genus Artemia; species Artemia franciscana. Next base: position 5,351,366 of record NC_088863.1, read on the forward strand.
TTCTTTTCAGATTTCAAATTATCTTGTTAGAGAAAAAATTTAGCCAACTAAGATAATTTTGAGAGCTTTTAATGAAAATACATCATTTATTTGAATGAGTGTTAGATTTCACTTATCCTCAGTCGGAACATTAATTTAACACTTCCTAGCTTCACGCCACTGTACCACACTATTACTGATCTATGGGAACCCTTTGATGTCCCATCTATTTTACTTTCTTATGATATTTTAGAGATATTTTCTCTACAAAACTCATGCATTAAATTTAACATCCCACTTTGTAATACTATATATCAACCCATGAAATTAATAAGAAATTAATGAGACTTTAAAAAGTAGATATTAGCATATGATTATTAAAATAATAAAACACGAAAGTTTATTCATGTTTTTGTTTATGTTTTTACAGTAAATTGTAAAATGTGTTCTGGTCTCTTGAAGGAATTTAAGAAAAGTACAGAATATCAGTAATATTGAGAAGGAATGAGGGGAATGAGGGTTACAGGCTCTAATCATGTTAATTTCTGCTCGTTTTGAGTTTAACTCTGTTATTTATTGAAATATCTGTTGATTTTGGTTTTATATATTTTATTTTATGATTTGTGACACTCTTACGACTGGAAGATTATTTGTCTTTATTTCTGCTCTTTTTTGATTTAATGGAGGTCTTTGAATTTCTTTCAAAGGCTTATTGTGGAAAAATTGTATTTTAATCTATTTCTCTTTTTTAATAACATTGTCTTTCTAAGGAAAAGTAAAATAATATTCATACATTTTTATTTATCAAATAGTTCGTGGTAACGAAGTGTATGCAAGGAGTGATGCGGCTTAATAGTAACCGAAACACTAAGAAGCTGAGAGTCATAATAACAATAATTACTCTGTAAAATTGTATTTTAATTCTTATTCAAAGTGAAAACACAATCAAGTTTAATGATACCATCATAAGTTGAATGTAGAAGTTGGCAAGCCATCAAAATATTTAACAAATATTTTGATATTTGTGAGCATAACAAAATGATCAATGATCACATAACAATGTGATCAATAAAAATAAGTGATCATAACAAAAATCAAACCATTAGATTAAGAATATCAAAGAACCTTGCTGATTTGTATCAAGCACCCATGCACAAAATCTGAAATTTAATTTTTTGTTGTCAAAAGATAGATTTAAAAAGTGTGTTTATTTGTTGCTTTTTATGTTTTTTTAGAGGTTTATCTTATCAAACCAGTCTTCTATCGAAAAAGAAATTATTTATTTGTAAATTAAATGTTATAGTTCTCTTTTTGAGTGCCCAAATATATTCCGGGGCAATATATCTCCCGTTGCATCTCCTGTTGGTACATTATTGGTCTAGTGCAGTTGAACCAACTATAACTACTTTATAAACACATTTTTCGATGGGAGATATTTTTTCTGGAGGGAGGGAAGGCCCGAGGATTTCTACAAAATCAAATTGTTTTACGGGGAAAGAAAATTCTCCGTCTTGAGAGCCGGATACGTAGTACTATTTTTACTTTTCTAAATATAGTATTTATTATTTGAAAATATATTACTGATTTCAATGAAAAGAGATTATATTGGAAGGATTATTACTTGTTGAAATTTTTTCAAGAAGGGAAACATGATCCCTAGGATTATTTTTAAAACGCTAAGGAATAACAATAAATTTATATGAAATTAAAAAGAATTTTCTGGACGGATTTTTCAGTGAGGACAAAATTGTACGAGGAAAGTTTCAAGAGTAGAAGAGGAATCTAAGTATTGAACTTATAGTATGAACTTTTCTAGGGTAAAATTATTAATGCCGGAGAAATTTTCTAGAGGGGTGCTTGCCAACTTCTACATTCAACTTATGATGGTATCATTAAACTTGATTGTGTTTTCACTTTGAATAAGAATTAAAATACAATTTTATAGAGTAATTATTGTTATTATGACTCTCAGCTTCTTAGTGTTTCGGTTACTATTAAGCCGCAACACTCCTTGCATACACTTCGTTACCACGAAATATTTGATAAATAAAAATGTATGAATATTATTTTACTTTTCCTTAGAAAGACAATGATATTAAAAAAGAGAAATAGATTAAAATACAATTTTTCCACAATAAGCTCAAATAAATGATGTATTTTCATTAAAAGCTCTCAAAATTATCTTAGTTGGCTAAATTTTTTCTCTAACAAGATAATTTGAAATCTGAAAAGAAAATAAAATTCGTAGTTGTCCTTGTCAATGGGGAGAGTTTTGGCTGAAAGAAACGAGAAATTTTTATTGAAAGCCTTCAAAATATCTTTATGAGATACAAATTTACTTCTAATAACAAGCGTCTACTCTGGAATGAGTTTGTAGGATCCCCACCTTTCTTTATATCGTGGTTCCTTTAGCTTATATTTTATCCTTTATAAGCTTTTTTCATGTTTTGTTTTCTTAATTTTCTGAGTCTAAACTGCCTTTTCTGTGTTTTACAAGCCAGCCACATATTGCCATTGTAGCCTTAATTTCTAGGAGTCATAAGAAGAAACGCTAATAGGGAATGATTGCTTAAGCGTAAATGTTTGGTTCTAGTTTAAACGATTATTTTTGCTTGAAAATGCCCGAAAAAATGCCAGATGTGTGAAAAAGACTCTATTAGTAAGAAATACACTAAGAGAAACCCACAAAAATATCGGATAACATTCTATAAGGCATTACTCAACACACAGGTGAACCTCGAAAAGAAACTAATTTCATTAATCGATTTGTGACCCAGCATGTCAGTTATTGCAATCATAAGGGAACGCACAATTCATTTAATCATTATAGTAAACACGAACGGGGATTCTACTTTCGTGCAATAGGTTATTTCATACAATCAATTTTGTGAATCAAAATATTCGAACAGGGATCATGGTAGAGATGCTTAGGGCTCCATTCCATTGATGGGGATTCCTTTCAAATCCTAATATGGTCAAAAATTTTTAGTTCATAAAGGTTTCCTGAGAAAAAAGTCTTGAAAGTAGAGGAAATACCGTGAAAGAAAATGAAACCCCGAAGAAAATGCCGTGAAAGCAAATAAAAACTCTAAATAAAATCCTTCTTAAGAGCATTGTGTAACATCCTGTGTGTGATAATCATTATGGAATACCCAGATTTTTCCCCCCATCCCTAGTTACGACTGGGGGATCCACAACTTGACTAGTGGACTCTAAAAAAATCTTTTACATAATAGTCAAAAAGTAAAAAAATCACATTTGGTAATACAAACTGGATGAAATTGCTCTTAAGCCCCACCTCTTGGTGCTTAGGCTAAGGATTAACAGTGAAATTGGAAGTTGAGGCCCTCCGTTGGAGTTATATTGTCGGGCCCAGTGTAAAATTGGACACTATGGCTCCTGGTGGGTAGATTTGGGTCCGATGAAATTGAATGCTAGAGCCTTGATAGAATTGGATGCCATTTAGCTTAGGTTATGGGCTCGATTAAATTGAATGCTAGTAAGACTGGTAGAATGGTTTGATAGGGTGTGGTATTTGGAGGTTCCCCACTAGTTGACCCTGAGGGTTATCCCCTCCTTGCCTTCGTAGACCTTTTAAGAATCAGGGAAACTTTTAGTTAAGAACTGAGGAAATCATGAAAAAAACGTCTTGAAGAAAAATATCTTAGAAAATGTCTTTTGAAAATTTTAAACATCTTGAAAAACTTCTTGAAGAAAAATTATCTTAGAAAACGTCTTAGAATGTCTTAAAATATTTTGTTACGTCTTGAAGAAAACTGTCTAAGAAATGTCTTGAAAATTCTTGAGAAATTTCTTGAAGAGAAATCTCTTAATAAAATGTCTTGAAATGTTTTGAAACGTCTTGAAGAAAATTGTCTTAATAAAACCCCCTGAGCTTTGGATAATGGATTCTAGCTTTCCCTATCACGTAACAACCAAAAGTAAACAAAACTTTTTTACATAACAACCAAAAGTAAACAAATCCTATTACGTAACAACTTTTTTCCTGGCTCTCTAAATAGTCTTATTGCGTGACAACCAAAACTAAACGAGCCCTGTTATGTAAAAGCATTTTTTCTGTCCCTCTAGCAAGTTCTATTATGTAACAACCGAATGTAAATAAACCTTTTACGTAACACACTTTACCTTGGCTCTGTAACAAGTCCTATTACGCAACATGCAAACCCTATTACGTTACACCTACACTCTATTAGGTTACAATAATGATAATCCTGGAGTAAGGAAGCTTTTGAATGTTTTTTAAAGACTCTCTGTTAGGTAGAACCGAAGTAATTCAAGAGCAAAGAAGCCTCTGAAGGTTTCCCACACACCCTTAGGTTTTGTAAGCTTAACAACCGTATAAAAACCTTCCCTCTGCGTTAGAGGCACCTGTATCTCTTAGGAAATTATTAACGCTTGTTTCATCACGGGATTGCCGTTCAACCTAAATTATTAAAGGCAGAAAGGAGTAGCGTCAATGGGTGCATTTAAAGTGCATATGGTGCGACTACCTCTTACCTCTTCCTCAATCCTATCAGTTCCTCAATCCTATCAGAATTTCCCAAAGAGGTAATTTCTGGTCCGAGTTTATAAAAACCAATTATGACCCCCCCCCCCTCTTTGCCTCTTTGCTATCTGTTACTTTTTCATTACTTCTTACTAACCTTTTCCCTTGAACTTTAAATAAATTTTAGTCCTTTGTTCTCTAATTGATATTGTGTTGTATATGGATATAAAAGTGACATTTTAAGCTATTCATAAGTTTTTCTATAGTTTAAAAGCCTTTTTTCATACAATAGATATTTTTGCATATGAAATTGAAAAATATCTTGAGGGTGTACCTGTTTTTCTAATTTTTTGAAACCTGTTTTTATATATAATGAATTTTCTATAAATTTTCTTAAAAATTTTTATTGGTTCTAAAGTGTGGTTTATAACTCTCTAAGTGGAAATGCAATTATACACCCCCTTTGTAGACAAAAAATTATTTTCCACTTTTCTGAAAAGAAAGTAAATCGGAAATATTTTCAGTCTGATGAGTTTAATAAATAAGAATATATCAAGACTTCAAGAAATAGATATTAGTATATGTTTATTAAAATAAAAATATTAAATTTCTTGTATGTAACTTCTAATTTTATTCGTGTTTTTTCTCACGTTTTTTTTATTAAATTGCAAATTAGGTTCTGGTCTCTAGAAGGAATTTGGAAACTTAAAAAACATTAGGAATTTGCTCCTATGTACAAAATCTGAAACATTGAATTTCTTGTCAAAAGATTTCAAACCAGTGTCGATCAACAGAGAACTCATTTGTTTGTAAATCATATGTTCTATTTCTCTCATTGAGTGACCCAATATATTAAGAGGGAGCCAGCCCCTTCCCCCTCCCATGTATCTTTTTTCCCATAGTCGTCTGATCAAAACTTGGGAATTTTTATTTTGTTCAACAAGGCCAAAAGATGTAATAAATATATATTTTAGTATAAATTGATTTACCCTCAAAACATCTGGGAGGAGGTGTCAACCATAGGGAATTTATGGGTTTAGTGCAGTCAAACTAACTATAATTACCTTATAAACAAATTTTTGAGGGTGGATAATTCTTATGGAGGGTAGTAAGGCCTGAGGATTTTACATGGTCAAATTGTTTCATGGGGGAAGGAAATTCTCCTTGTTGGGTTTTCAAGGGAAGAGATTATATGGAAGAGATTACTTCTCGTTGAAATTTCTTCAAGAAGGGAGAGTTAATCCGTATTATTTTTTTGACTTTAGGGGTAAGGGCTTTTTGAAGACTGGGTGCTATCTGTAGTGCAATAGAATTGCCTCTTAAAAAAGGCACTAGAACTTTTGATATAGAATCAAATGAAATTTGTTTCAATATTCTATGACGATTAGTTTGGTAAAATAACTCCTGGTAAATACAAAAGCCATGCGAATTCAAAAACAAATTAAAAACAAGCCTTCGTGATCTTGCTTTTGACAAAAAAATGAAAAAATTCCACATTTTATACATCGGAGCTTGATACCTATAGAGCAGAGTTTTCTGATATTCTGAATGAGATGGTTTTGTTAGGATGAATTGATTTCTTATGTGTGTTTCTGTCTTTTTGGTATAACTGGCTAAATATTTAATGAGTAAAATTTGCTGTGCAACTTTTGATGGTAACTATCGATGGTTGATGCATTAAATTAAATTTGATCAATTTTATTTTCTTTGAAGAGGAACAGACGCTCAAATTTGTGGCTTATAAATTTTTATCAAGACTGAGAATTTCTGGTTGATGTGTTTCTGTGAGTTTCAGCTACTATTGAGCCATACTGTTCATTATATACTGATTGCAACCGCTAAGTGTTTGACAAACACAAATAAATAAAGCGTTATTTTACTTTTTAGACTATGTTAATAAAAAACGAACAAAAATGATAGTAAAAACTTTTTCCACAATATATTTTTGAAAGAAATGCAAAGAGTTTAATTAAAACAAGAAATGAGCTGAAACAAGTCAAACAATCTTCCAGACCTGATGCTACCGCAAATCACCATGTTAAATAAATAAAACCCGAAACAAACAGAGATTATAACATATAACCGAGTTAAACTTAATAGGCAGAAAATTATTGATTCTCCTAGTCAAATGAAATTTATGTTTCCATAATTTTCCGATATCTGACATTCAGGCTGGAAAATCGAGCACTGAAATTTGTTTAAATTTGAAGTACAGCTGCTTATTGAGTAATGCTTTAGAGGATGCGGTCAAATAGGAGTTGCTCTTAGCGCATTTTCTACCTAATAGTCTTTTTCACACATATTGAATTTTTTCGGGCATTTTCCTGCAAAAATATTCTTTACACTAGATTATATCATTTATACTTAATAAAAATTCCTATTACTCCTTCTTCTCATGACTCCTGGCAATTGAGGCCACCATGCATTATGTTGCAGGCCCATAAAACACAGAAAATACAATTTCTAACCAAAAAACAATAGTAAAAAGAAAATCTTTAACAAACATATAAAGTGTAAAATATAAGCAAAAAGAACCATGAATTAGAGATAAGTGGGGATCCTACAAACGAATTCCAAAGGGGAGGCTTGTTAATAGACCTTACCTTAGACCTTAGATCTTCCTGTGCTGCCTAAGGCACCCAGGGCATCCACGAAGAGCCACCAGTCGTCCTGCATGTGTGCCGCTGCCCAAACATCTTCCCACTGAGGCTGGATCGTCGTGTGGATGTTCGACAAATCCCGTTGGTAGGTGCGACGCAGCGTGTTCTTGGGTCAACCTTTCCTGCGAGTTCCCTGGGGTTTCCACTCTAGGATCAGCCTAGGGATCCTGTCTTCCTTCATACGGATCACGTGCCCAAGGTAAAGCCATCTACGTTGCTGGATGACGTCTTTGACCCTGGGCTGGCCTGAGATAGGGCGGACTATCTGGTTTGTGACGTGATCCCTCCAGTCGATGTTCAGGATCCTCCGAAGGCAGTTATTTTCGAAGGCTAGGATCCGCATTTTTTGTTGCTGATTCAACTTCCAGCACTCACTGCTGTAGAGAAGTGCAGAAAGGACGTTGCTATTACATAGTCTCAATCTCAGCTTCAGGGAATACTTTTTCGATCGCCATACTGGCTTTAGTCGGTTAAAAGCTCCACTTGCTTGCCCAATCCTCTGCTGCACTTTTCGCTCACTTGATCCTGAGTTCTCCACAGTTTTGCTGAGGTACCTGAACTCCACGACCTGCTCAATGGTTGAATCTCCGCATTTCATATCCAGAGGGGAATCGGTTGTTGCCATACTCTTTGTCTTCTCCGTGTTGATCTTGAGTCCAAGTCGGCTAGCATTTTTAAGGATAGTATTAAGAAGATCCTGGAGTTTGGCCTTGTTCCTCTCCATCAAGGCAATATCGTCAGCAAAATCCAGGTCGGCTAGCCTTTTGGCTTCTCCAATCTGGATGCCAAATCCTGTACAATCAAGAAGTACGTAATCAATAACGAGGACAAAGAGTAACGGAGAAAGGACACAACCCTGTTTTATGCCGGACTTGATACGGAAATATCTGTTGTTCCCATCTTGGGTCCGAACACAGCATTTTGTGTTTTCATACAATGCAACAATTAGGGACACTATTTTTGGGGGATTCCATAGTACCGCAGGATTTTCCAAAGCGAGTCTCGGTCGATGGAGTCGAACGCTTTTTCGAAGTCCACGAAAATCAGGTACATTTTTTGTCTCCATTCATTGGACTCCTCGATCATCATTCGTAGCACATAAATGAGGTCAGTGCAGGAACAGGACGGCCGGAAGCCATGCTGTTCGTCAAGCAAGTGACTATCGAGGGCTGTCTGAATGCACCGGAGAATTTTCTGTACGAAGAGTTTACCCGGAGTCGAAATGAGACTAATGACCCTCCAGTTGTCACATTTTGTCGCGTCACCTTTCTTAAAAAGGCTTGTTAATAGAGGTAAACTTAAATCATCTTAAGACATGTTGAGGGCTTTTATTGCAAATCTCCTGTTTCTTTGAGCCAAGCTTGTACGTTCCCCGTTGACAAATGCAAATTGGAATAATATTTTTTCTTCATATTTCATCAAATTTCATTAGAGGTAAATTTAATGCACTTTTAGGTATTTTTGGGACTTTTAATGAAAATACATCGTTTCTTTGATTGAGCGTTAGATTTCACTCATCCTCTGTAAAAATTCTTTTAACATCTCCCAGCTTAACTTTAAGCTCTAGAAAATGTTAGCCCAAGTAATTCAAGCCACCATTGAAATATGTGGCTGGTCCGTAAACATAGAAAAGGAATTCAAACTATATACGTCGAAAAAATAAAACATGAATAAAACGCTTAGAAAGGATAAAATATAAGCAAAAGGAACCATGAATTAAAGAACGGCGGGGATCTGACAAACCAATTCCAGAGGGTGAAGGGGGATTTTTATTAGTGGTAGATTAGAACCAAATTAAGATATTTGTGAGGACTTTTAGTGAAAATCTCTTGTTTCTTTGAACCAAGACTATACTTTCCCTTTGACAAGCGCATACGTTGACAATCGCAATCATTTCTGCCCTCTGGTCAGACACAAACATTGTCAGACACAAAGGCACGGAGAGAGAGGCAAACGCGCAGAGAGGGAAATCACAAACAAACTTCAACAAAACAAACCCACACAGACACGCGCAAAAACACACACAGACACAAGCACAAATACACACAGACACAAAAACAAACACAAATACTTACTCACACACAAACACAAACACATAAACAAACACAAACACATACACACACAAACACTCACACACATAGAGTCAAAAATAGGCACGAAGGAAGAGACAAAAACACACAGAGGGAAAACTCACTCACAAACACACACGAACACACAAAGAAAGCCATACTGTCACACACAAAAAAAGTGAGGAGCAAAGGCACGGGGAGACACTAAAGCACAAAAAGGTGAAAACTTTCACATACATACAAAAACGCAAATACAGACACACATGCACGTACACAGTCAGACACAAAAGCACGGGGAGAGAGACAAACACATACGGAAAAAAAACACAAGGACATATTGAGATCCACAAAAAGTCAGACACAAGGCAGATGCAGATTTAGACACAAAAACAGGGAGAAAGAACAAATACACCAAGAAAGGAAAAAACACGCACAAAATCACAAAGTGAGACACAAAGGCACATAGACAGGTTGACAAACGAGCCTGGAGAGACAGACAAAACCACACAGAGGGAAAATCAAACATATACTCAAAACGACAAGAGGCCACAAATACAGACACACAAAGTCAGACACACAGGTAAGAAGAAAAGAAAAAAAAACAGGGAAAAAACACAAACACATAGCTACACAGAAAAGGAAACAGAGGCACACACACACAATTAGTCAGACATAGATACATGGAGAGAGAGACAAACATAGAAAGGGGAACGCACACGTACGCAAAGACAGCCACACAAAGTCAGACCAACAGCCATAGAAAAATAGACAAAAAATACATAGAGTAAAACACAAACACACAGACATGCAGGCATACACAACCAATCAAATTCTGACACATGGGAACACACCCAGTTGGACAAACAGGCACGGTGAGAAAGACAAAAACCACAGAGGTATATACAAACACATACACAAACAACCACATAAAAGTCAGAAACAAAGGTACACACATACAGTTAGACACACAGGTACAAGGTGAGAACCAAAAAAACACAGAGGGAAACACACACACACAAACATAACCACACAAAGTCAGAGACACAATTACAGACACACTCAGACCCATAGGTATGGGGAGACAGAGAAACCTACAAACTGGAAAAAATACCCATACACACACAAAAACACACATTGTCAGACACACAGGCACACAAACAACCACAGAGGGAACCAGAGAAGGTACAAACAGAGTCAAAGACACAGGCATGGAGATAGTGAAAAACATAAGGGGACAAAAACAGACACACTTACAACCACACAAGTCCACAAACACAGGCACAAACACAGTCTGACATACTGGCACGAAGATTGAGACAAAAACATACAGGAGGGAAAACATAAACGCAAACACAGATAAAAGAGTTGGACACGCACGCAATAACACATAAAGTCAAACATAGATACATAGAGAGAGAGAGAGAAATAACCCAGAGAGAGAAACGCACACATACGCAAACCACATAAAGTCGGACACCCAGCCACACACATAGTCAATCAAACAAGTACAGAGAGAGACAAAAACACATATACACACATCAAAACAAAGTCAGACACACAAACACGCACAAAGATAGTCAGAAAAATAGACACACATACAACCCCAAGCACACAAAGTCAGACACACAGGTACACACAATCAGACACACATGCACGGAGAGAAGGACAAAACACACAGAGGAAAAACACAAACACACACACACAAACACAAACACAAAGCTACAAAAAGTCAGACTCACATGCAACACCATACAAGGGCACGGAGATGGAGATAGACAAAAGATATAAAACACACAGGGGGAGAAACACGCACACACAAACACTAACAATACCACAAAGAGGAAAAACGTACATACCCACGCAATACCAGAACTTCACAAACAAAGGCACACTTATAATCAGACCTCACTCTTAAAACAGTTTTTAAAGGCCAATGATAGAAGGTCAGTGAGTCAATAGAATTTACGAGCCCCTGGATGTAAAATATTGAATTTTGTCTTTCCCTCTCTGTCTTTTTTTTCCTTTCTACACGCCAGTGTTTTTGACACAGTGTATGTACCTGTGTGTCTGAGTTTCAGTGGTTGTGTGTGTTTGTTTGTGTTTTTACCCTGTTTGGGTAAGACTAAACTTGATGAAACTTACGTATTTAAAATAAGAATAAAAATTCAATTCTTTTGATGTAAATATTGGTTTAAAAATTTCGTTTTTTAGAGTTTCGGTTATTACTGAGAAAGGTCGCTGCTTACTACAGTTCGTTACCATGAACTGTTTGATAGTTTGTACGGTAGTTAGCTTTTCCCCCTCTCCTATATCTGTTTTTTTACTCAAAATTATTTTATCAAAATTTTGGAAAAGCCATTTTGTATAACATAGTCCAAATTTGTAATAACCATGTCTGTTAGCAAGATTTGACCTCCAAAATCTACTAGGAGTTTGACTCTTTCTTTTAATTCTTCTTTTTAAAACAGTTAAAAACTTTAGCGTAAAGAGCGGGGCGCTGATGCGGAAGCAGCCTCTTTCATATACGAAGTAAATTCTGGTCGTTTTAAGTTTTAATGTCGCTCCTTACTTTCAGTTAAAAAAAACTTGTTTTTTTTTATTTAATTTCTCAACGTTTTTGAATCAATGCATGTTTTGATTTTGGCTCTCCGCAGAGGAATAATTAAAATAAAATTTGCTTTTTTTTTTTGCTAAATGGCATTCTCATAACTTTGATCAAATGATTTTGAGAAAAAAAAGAGCGGGGGAGGAAGCCTAGTTGCCCTCCGATTTTTTGGTTAATTGAAAAGGCAACTAGAATTTATAATTTTTTACGAATATTTTTATTAGTAAAAGATTTACGTAACTTATAAATTAGCTTACGTAAAGAACTTTTGTATTCTCATATTTTTATTACATATATGAGGGGGCTTGCCCCCTTGTCAGATCCTCGCTCTTTACACTAACGCTTAAATTTTGTCCCAGTTCATTAAGAATGACCCCAGAATCACAAAAGCCGTAGAATAAATAGTTGAAATTACTAAAAATACTTTAGCGTAAAGAGCGAGGTATTAGGAGAAGGTGAGCCCCTAAAATGGGTAATAATTTCTGTTCGTTTTAAGTTTTAATGCTGCTCCTTACTTCCAGCTGAAAGAACTTTTTCACATTTATTTTTTCATTGTTTTTTTTTTTTATAATGCTAGTAAATCCTACGCTCCCTTCATGGAGATTTTCTTCCCCTATGACAAATTGTCGATGGAAGGTTCCCCCGGCATATCCCCCTCTTCTCAACCCCTCCCCCACCCAAAAAAATCCTCCTGAAAATGCCTGTACAATTCCCAATAACCATTGCTATATGTAAGCAATGGTCAAAGTTTGTAACTTGTTGCCCCTCCCACGAGGACTGTGGGGGAGTAAGTCGTCCCAAAAGGCATAGTTATAAGGCACTTCGACTACGTTGAATAAAATGGCTATCTCAGAATTTTGATCCGTTGACTTTGGGAAAATAATTAGCGTGGGAGGGGGCCTAGATGCCCTCCAATTTTTTGGTCACTTAAAAAGGGGACTAGAACTTTTCATTTCCGTTAGAATGAGCCCTCTTGCAACATTCTAGGACAATTGGGTCGATATGATCACCCCCTGGAAAAAAACAAGAAAATAAAAAAAACAAATAAACACACATCCGTGATCTGCCTTCTGGCAAAAAATACAAAACTCCACATTTTTGTAGATAGGAGCCTGAAACTTCTACAGTAGGGTTCTCTGATACGCTGAATCTGATGGTGTGATTTTCGTCAAGATTTTATGACTTCTAGGGGGCGTTTCCCCCTATTTTCTAAAATAACGCGAATTTTCTCAGGCTCGTAACTTTTGATAGGTAAGACTAAACTTGATGAAACTTATATATTCAAAATCAGCATTAAAATGCAATTCTTTTGATGTAGGTATTGGTATCAAAATTCCATTTTTTAGAGTTTTGGTTACCACGAACTGTTTGAAAAACGTTTTCATGCTTATTTTTCATTGTTTTTTTATAGTAATGCTTGAAAATCATGCGCCCTTTTCCTTGAATTTTTCTTCCCCCATAACATATTCCTTCAAGGAAAGATCCTACAACATAGCCCCCTCCCCTCAGCCCCCCCCCCAAATAAAATAAAATTCCCCTGAAAATGTCTGTACACTTCCCAATAAACATTACTATATGTAAACACTGGTCAAAGTTTGTAACTTGCAGCCCCTCCCCCAGGGATTGTGGGGGAGTAAATCATCCCTAAATACATAGCTATTATGGTTTTCGACTATGCTGAACAAAATGGCTATCTCAAAATCTTGATCCGTTGACTTTGGGAAAAAATGAGCGTGGGAGGGGGCCTAGATGCCCTCCAATTTTTTTGGTCACTTAAAAAGGGCACTAGAATTTTTCATTTCCGTTAGAATGAGCCCTTTTGCGACATTTTAGGACCACTCGGTCGATACGATGACCCCAGGGAAAAAAAAAACAAAAAAAACAAATAAACACGCACCCGTGATTTGTCTTCAGGCAAAAAATACAAAATTCCACATTTTTGTAGATAGGAGCTTGAAACTTCTACAGTAGGGTTCTCTGATACGCTGAATCTGATGGTATGATTTTCGTTAAGATTCTATGACTTTTAGGGGTGTTTCCCCCTATTTTCTTAAATAAGGCAAATTTTCTCAGGCTCGTAACTTTTGATGGGTAAGACTAAACTTGATGAAACTTATATATTTAAAATTAGCATTAAAATGCAATTCTTTTGGTGTAGCTATTGATGTTAAAATTCCATTTTTTAGAGTTTTGGTTACTATTAAGCCGGGTCGCTCCTTACTACAGTTCGTTACCACGAACTGTTTGATGTTATTCGAGTTGCATTGTTAACTGTACTTCTTGTAAACTATGTGACTCTTTAAGTGCAAATCCAAATTTGCACCCTCTTTGAAGAAAATAACATAATCTGCTCTTTTCTAAAAAGAAAGCATAGTTGAAATATTCTCACTTTTATGAGCTCATTCGATTTTAAATCCTAAGCCCTAGTTATATTGTGGAACAGCTAGAACCCCCCCCCCTCCCCCGCCATGTCTCTATTTTCCCACCAACAAAAATCATCTTATAAAAATATTGGAATAGCCATTTTATTCAACGTAGTTGAAAGATCAATACACCATGTTTTTGAGGATTACTTGACCCCCAATAATTCACTGGGAGAAAGCATCGCCAGTTGGGACCCTGATGGCTTCTAAACAATAGACATAATTTGCACTTACTCCAATTCCTTCTAAAGACAGGTATTTAATTTGCACTTTCAAGCTTTTACTCCAGAACCTTTCTGTTTACCACGAACTGTTTGAAAAACGTTTTCATGTTTATTTTTCATTGTTTTTTTATAGTAATGCTAGAAAATCATGCGCCCTTTTCCTTGAATTTTTCTTCCCCCATGACAGATTCCTCCAAGGAAAGATCCTCCAACATAGCCCCCTCCCCTCATCACCACCCCCCCAAACAAAATAAAATTCCCCTGAAAACGTCTGTACACTTCCCAATAAAAATTACTATATGTAAACACTGGTCAAAATTTGTAACTTGCAGCCCCTCCCCTAGGGATTGTGGGGGAGTAAATCATCCCCAAATACATAGTTATTATGGTTTTCGACTATGTTGAACAAAATGGCTATCTCAAAATTTTGATCCGTTGACATTGGGAAAAAAATGAGCGTGGGAGGGGGCCTAGATGCCCTCCAATTTTTTTGGTCACTTAAAAAGGGCTCTAGAACTTTTCATTTCCGTTAGAATGAGCCCTTTTAAGACATTTTAGGACCACTCGGTCGATACGATGACCCCTGGAAAAAAAAACAAAAAAAAACAAATAAACACGCACCCGTGATTTGTATTCTGGCAAAAAATACAAAATTCCACATTTTTGTAGATAGGAGCTTGAAACTTCTACAGTAGGGTTCTCTGATACGCTGAATCTGATGGTGTGGTTTTCGTTAAGATTCTATGACTTTTAGGGGGTGTTTCTCCCTATTTTCTTAAATAAGGCAAATTTTCTCAGGCTCGTAACTTTTGATGGGTAAGACTAAACTAGATGAAACTTATATATTTAAAATTAGCATTAAAATGCGATTCTTTTGGTGTAGCTATTGATGTTAAAATTCAATTTTTTAGAGTTTTGGTTACTATTAAGCCGGGTCGCTCCTTCTAATAAAAATTTTGGAATAGCTATTGCACTCAACATGGTTGAAAGATCTATAAACCAGGTCTTTGAGGATTACTTGACCCCCAACAGTTAACTTGGAAAAGGCATTTCCAGTTGGGACTTTAAAGGTCTATTGCCATTAAACTTACTTAAATTGTTTTATAGACCCATTTCTTAGGGGGGGGGGGATTTTCTCAAGCGAGGTTAGGAAGGAGGATATTTACATGGAGGAATTTAAAAATTAAAACTAATTGCAGCAATTAATTTAGTAATTTATAAAGTAGTTAATTAGAGTCTGTTAATTTTGTTTTAATATAATATATAAGAATAAATCTTTGAGCGTCAAGTATAATGGCTTGTGATTCCTTAAACAGATGGGATAGGGGATGATTGATCCTGAAGAAGTTCACATTTACTCAATTGGATTTTAACACATTATTTTGAATAAAGAAGGTACCCAAATAATAGAGCAAAAGCTAGAAAGCTAATGCTTTTATTCGATTTTACATTCTTTTCAATCATTTCTTAGAACCTAAATAGTGTATGTGCCTGCTAACTTGTGCGTCTAACTTGTGTTGTCTAACTTTTTGTGTGCCTGCGTCTCATACTTTGTTTAGCAGTGCGTGTCTGTATGTGTGTGTTTTCTTTCTATGTGTTTTTTTCCTCTCTTTTCATATCTGTGTTTCTGACTTAGTGTGTGCCTGTGTGTCTGACTTTGTGGGGTTGTGAATGTGTTGTTTTTGTGTTTTCTCTCTTTGGGTTTTTGTCTCTCTTTCCCCGTGCCTATGTGTCTGATTTTGTCTGGTTGTGTCTCTGTTTCTTTGCTAAAATAATATGTAACGTAGTAAAATACTACGTGTTAGATTCTGTAAAATCCGAAATTTACATGTTTCAATATGCTATTCACTGTAATATCGAAATAAATATTCATTTTAGAGCACCAATGATAGAGCACTTCTACACAAGACTAACTCTACCCTCTAAATGAAAGGTTTGTAGTAGTGTCGATGACTTTTTTCTAATACTAATATGAATTTTCCTCCCTTAAACGTGCTCTCTCACATTTTCTCCCCTTCATTCAAACATCATGGCAGACCCTAAGGTAAAGACATCGATTCAATTATCTAAACGATTAATGCCAAGAACCGAGTTATTGAGGAAGAGCTGCATCCGGCGTTGCACTTCTATCTGGAACGATGTTCATGGGGACGTTTTTTTCCAGAATTTTCTTTTTGTGACTACTTCAGAAGAATGTAGAACAGGTATTTATAACCTCAAGTTGTCAAAACCGGGAATAGAATACTGGTATATCAGATTCCATTAAGTGCCTGAAGCCTTGAATATAGGAAAAAAAATATTTACTTTCTTCATAAAAGTAAAAATTATGTTCAGGTCTTCAAAGGGAGTTTGAATTTGCATTTGAATTTAAAGAGTCACAAAGTTTATTTCAAAAATATAGCTAGTAAATAGGATCAACAAAATTAAAAACAATTACAGTAACTAATTTAGTAATTTACTTAGTATGTTATTAAACTCTTTTGATTTTGTTTTAATATAATATATAAGAAAATTTTTTTGAGCGTCAAGTATTATGGTTTGTGGTTCATTTTATAGGTTCGGAAAGGGACGAGTGATCCTCAAGGAAATCATCTTTACTCACAATTTTTTTAATTTCCTTGGATAGTGCAACATCATTTTGAATAAGTATAAAGGTATATTAACCATAGATTACAAGAAAAAAAGTTGATACTTTTATAGGAATTTACATTCTTATAAATCATTTTTTAGAACCTATAGAGTAAAAACTAATATATAAAGCATAATATACATTAAAACTGGTTTTATATAATACAACAAAGAAGCAGAACTCAAGATATCACATTCATATCCAAAAATATATACATTACAAAACTGGTTTCTAAACTATAGAACAACTAGTCAAACACTCTAGATATCACTTTTATATCCATGTACGACAAAATACTGTTTTTCAACGAACGACAAGAAAGTATTGAAAGCTGCAAAGACATGTTTATTCAAAAGTAAAGAAATATATAGAGATGGTATTGAAACAAAAATAGTCAGACAAAAAAGAGTTAGAAAGGCAGACGGGGTGGGGGGGGTCTAAAAAAGAGAAAAATTAAATGTTCAAATCTTAATATTACTGTTTTCAGGCAATAGAGTAAAACAACTTCTTGTGCATTATAAGAAAAAATACAACTAAAAAGAAGGGTAGTTCCAAGAAAGATCGATGGAAGAATTAATCCCCAATGGACAAATCTCGTTGACTCTCCTTTCAGGTTCAAATTTTGTTTTTGAAAATTAAACTTGGGTATTCACTTGGCACCTTTCATTTGGTTAAAAAAAGATCACATGTTTTGAAGCATTAAAGCTTATCATCCCTGTATCAGGCCACTATTCAATTTTATAAATATGTATATCTAGGGAATGAGAGACTTGTTTCGAGTCTTCGTGCTCAAAGATGGCTGAATTTGTTGTGCGATCTGTGGGAAAGTGATGGAGGGGCTTGCAAAGTTATATCCCATTTTTTTTGTCCATTCATTGGTGGACAGTTTTTTTTGGAAAGATTCTGGAGTAAAAGCGTAAAAGTGCAAATTAAATACCTGTCTTTAGAAGGAATTGGAGTAAGTGCAAATTATGTCTATTGTTCAGAAGCCATCAGGGTCCCAACTGGCGATATTTCTCCCAGTGAACTATTGGGGGTCAAGTAATCCTCAAAAACATGTTGTATTGTTCTGTCAACTACGTTGAATAAAATGGCTATTCCAATATTTTTATAAGATGATTTTTGGTGGTGGGAAAATAGAGACATGGCTGGGGGGGGGGGGGTTCTAGCTGTTCCACAATATAACTAGGGCTTAGGATTTAAAATCGAATGAGCTCATAAAAGTGAGAATATTTCAACTATACTTTCTTTTAAGAAAAGAACAAATTATGTTATTTTCTTCAAAGAGGGTGCAAATTTAGATTTGCACTTAAAGAGTCGCATAGTTTACAAGAAGTACAGTTAACAATACAACTCGAATAACATCAAACAGTTCGTGGTAACGAACTGTAGTAAGGAGCGACCCGGCTTAATAGTAACCAAAACTCTAAAAATTGAATTTTAACATCAATAGCTACACCAAAAGAATCGCATTTTAATGCTAATTTTAAATATATAAGTTTCATCAAGTTTAGTTTTACCCATCAAAAGTTACGAGCCTGAAAAAATTTGCCTTTTTTAAGAAAATAGGGAGAAACACCCCCTAAAAGTAATAGAATCTTAACGAAAATCACACCATCAGATTCAGCGTATTAGAGAACCCTATTGTAGGAGTTTCAAGCTCCTATCTACAAATATGTGGAATTTCGTATTTTTTGCCAGAAGAAAAATCACGGGTACGTGTTTATTTGTTTGTTTTTTTTTTGTTTTTATTTCCAGGGGTCATCATATCGACCAAGTGGTTCTAAAATGTCGCAAAAGGGCTCATTCTAACGGAAATGAAAAGTTCTAGTGCCCCCTCCCACGCTCATTTTTTTCCCAATGTCAACGGATCAAAATTTTGAGATAGCCATTTTGTTCAACATAGTCGAAAACCATAATAACTATGTATTTGGGGATGATTTACTCCCCCACAATCCCTGGGGGAGGGGCTGCAAGTTAAAAACTTTGACCAGTTTTTACATATAGTAATGGTTATTGGGAAGTGTACAGACGTTTTCAAGGGAATTTTATTTTGTTTGGGGGGGTGGGGCTGAGGGGAGGGGGCTATGTTGGAGGATCTTTCCTTGGAGGAATATGTCATGGGGAAAGGAAAATTCAAGGAAAAGGGCGCATGATTTTCTAGCATTACTATAAAAAAACAATGAAAAATAAACATGAAAACGTTTTTCAAACAGTTCGTGGTAACGAACTGTAGTAAGGAGTGACCCGGCTCAATAGTAACCAAAACTCTAAAAAATAGATTTTTTGGAAACTCTAAAAAATTTTTGATACCAATACCTACATCAAAAGAATCGCATTTTAATGCTGATTTTGAATATATAAGTTTCATCAAGTTTAGTTATACCTATCAAAAGTTATGAGCCTGAGAAAATTTGCGTTATTTTAGAAAATTAGGGGGAAACACCCCCTAGAGGTCATAGAATCTTGACGAAAATCACACCATCAGATTCAGCGTATCAGAGAACCCTACTGTAGAAGTTTCAGGTTCCTATCTACAAAAATGTGGAATTTTGTATTTTTTGCCAGAAGGCAGATCACGGATGCGTGTTTATTTGTTTTTTTATTTTCTTGTTTTTTTTTTTCCAGGGGGTGATCGTATCGACCCAATTGTCCTAGAATTTTGCAAGAGGGCTCATTCTAACGGAAATGAAAAGTTCTAGTGCCCTTTTTATGTGACCAAAAAAATTGGAGGGCATCTAGGCCCCCTCCCACGCTAATTATTTTCCCAAAGTCAACGGATCAAAATTCTGAGATAGCCATTTTATTTAGCGTAGTCAAAGTGCCTTATACCTATGTCTTTTGGGACGACCTACTCCCCCACAGTTCCGTTGGGAGGGGCAACTAGTCACAAACTTTGACCAGTGCTTACATATAGCAATAATTATTGGGAAGTATACAGGCATTTTCAGGAGGATTTTTTTGGTTGGGGGAGGGGTTGAGAAGAGGGGGATATGCTGGGGGAACCTTCCATCGATAATTTGTCATGGGGGAAGAAAATCTCCATGAAGGGAGCGTAGGATTTACTAGCATTATTAAAAAAAAAACAATGAAAAAATAAATATGAAAAAGTTCTTTCAGCTGGAAGTAAGGAGCAGCATTAAAACTTAATAACGAACAGAAATTATTACCCATTTGAGGGGCTCACCTCCTCCTAATACCTCGCTCTTTACGCTAAAGTATTTTTAGTAATTTCAACTATTTATTCTACGGCTTTTGTGATTCTGGGGTCATTCTTAATGAATAGGGACAAAATTTAAGCGTTAGTGTAAAGAGCGAGGATCTGACAAGGGGGCGAGTCCCCTCATATATGTAATAAAAATATGAGAATACAAAAGTTCTTTACGTAAGCAAATTAATAAGTTACGTAAATCTTTTACTAATAAGAATTTTCGTAAAAAATTAAAAATTCTAGTTGCCTTTTTAATTAACCAAAAAATCGGAGGGCAACTAGGCTTCCTCCCCCGCTCTGTTTTTCTCAAAATCATTTGATCAAAATTATGAGAAAGCCATTTAGCCAAAAAAAAAAATGCAAATTTTGTTTTAATTATTCCTCTGCGGAGAGCCAAAATCAAAACACGCATTGATTCAAAAACGTTCAGAAATTAAATAAAAAAAACAAGTTTTTTTTTACTGAAAGTAAGGAGCAACATTAAAACCTAAAACGACCAGAAATTACTTCGTATATGAAAGAGGCTGCTTCCTCATCAGTGCCCCGCTCTTTACGCTAAAGTTTTTTACTGTTTTAAAAAGAAGAATTGAAAGAAAGAGTCAAACTCCTAGTAGATTTTGGAGGTCAAATCTTGCTAACAGACATGGTTATAACAACTTTGGACTATGTTATACAAAATGGCTATTCCAAATTTTGATAAAATAATTTTGAGTAAAAAAAAGATGTAGGAGAGGGGGGAAAGCTAACTGCCGTACAAACTATCAAACAGTTTGTGGTAACTAACTGTAGCAAGCAGCGATCTTTCTCAGTAATAACCGAAACTCTAAAAAACGAAATTTTTAAACCAATTGTTACATCAAAAGAATTGAATTTTTATTCTTATTTTAAATACGTAAGTTTCATCAAGTTTAGTCTTACCCATCAAAAGTTAAGAGCCTTAGAAAATTTGCCTTATTTTAGCAAATAGGGTGAAACGCCCCTTAAAAGTTATTGAATCTTAACAAATTCACATCTTCAGATTCTGTGAATTAGAAAACCTTACAGTAGAACTTTCAAGCTCCTATTTGCAAAAATGAGGAAATTTGTATTTTTTTTGCCAGAAGACAGATCACGGATGTGTGTTTATCTATTTGTTTGTTTTCGTTTTTTTTCCAAGGGGTGATGATATCGACCCAGTGGTCCTAAAATGTCGTAAGAGGGCTCATTTTAACGAAAAATAAAAGTTCTAGTGCCCTTTCTAAGTAACCAAAAACATTGGAGAGAGTCTAGGCCCCCTCCAACGCTCATGGTTGTCCCAAAAACACCGGATCGAAATTCTGAGATAGCCGTTTTGTTCAATATAGTCAAAAAAACCTAATAATTAAATCTTTCTAGACGATTTATTCCCGCAGAATCCCCGGAGAGGGGCTGAAAGTTACAAACGTTGATCATTGTTCACATATAGCAAGGGTTATTGGGAAGTTTACTGACGTTTTCTGGGGGACCTTTTCGTGTCGAGGGGGGATGTGGGTTTGGGGAGGGGGTTACCTCGGAGGATCCTTTCATGGAGGAATTTATCATGAGGGAAGATAATTTCTATCATTATTTAAAAAAAAAAAAATTCAGCTGGAAGTAAGGAACCGCATTCAAACCTAAAAAAAAACAGAAGTTATTACGTATATAAGGGTGTTTGTCTCCTCCACAATACCTCGCTCTTTAAGCTAAAGTTTCTTATTGTTCTAAAAATTAGTTGTGAGAAAGAGTCAAACTTTACCATAAAGAGCGAGGTGTTGAGGTGGGGACAATCCCTTTCATATGCAGAATAATTTCTGTTCGTTTTAAGATTTAGAGTCGCTCCTTACATGCAAAAAAAAAAAAAAAAATAGTTTTATTAACTGAAAGTAAGGAACAACATTAAAACTTAAAACGAACAGAAATTGCTCCGTGTATGAAAGGTGCTGTTTCCTTCTCCACGCCCTGCTCTTTACACTAAAGTTTTAATTGTTTTAAAAAGTAAAATTGTGGCAAAGAGTCAAACTTTTGCGTAAAGAGTGGGGCATGGAGAAGGAAACAGCCCCTTTCATAAACGGAGTTATTTCTGTTCATTTTAAGTTTTAATGTTGTTCCTTACTTTCGGTTAAAAAAATAATTTGTTTTATTTAATTTCCGAACGTTTTTGAATTAATACATGTTTTATTTTGGCTCTTCGCACATAAATTATTAAAATTAAATTTCATATTAATTCTTTTTTTGGCTAAATGGCTTTTTCTTAGATTTGATCAGACGATTTTGAGAAATAAGGGGTGGGGAAGGAGGCCTAGTTGACTTCCATTTTTGTTACTTTAAAAAACAACTAGATATTTTAATTTTTAAAGAACGTTTTTATTAGTAAAAATATACGTAACTTAAGAATTAACTTACGTAACAAACTTTTATATTTTTATTATGTATATAAGAGGGTTTGTCCCCTCGTTAAGACCTCGCTCATTACACTAAATCTTAAGTTTTGTCCCAATTCTCTAAGAATGACCCCTGAATCAGAAAGGCCGTAGAATAAATAGTTGAAATTACTAAAAATACTTTAGCATAAAGAACAAGGTATTTAGGAGGAGAAGAGCCCCTCGTATACGTAATGATCTCTATTCGTTTTAGTTCGTTTTAAGTTTTAATGCTACTCCTTACTTCCAATTGAAAAAACTTTTTCATGTTTATTTTTTCATTGTTATTTTTTATAGTAATGCTAGAAAATCCCGCGCCTTTTTCATTGAATATCTCTTATCCCCCAAGACATATTCCTTCAAAGAAAGATCCTCCAAAATAGTCCCTCCCCTCAACCCCAGCCCCCAAACCCAAAAAAATCCCCTTGAAAACGTCTGTACACTTCCCAATAGCCATTACTGTATATAAACACTGTTCAAAGTTTGTAACTTGCAGCCCCTCCCCCAGGGACTGTGGGGGAGTAAGTCATTCCCAAAGACATAGGTTTTATGGTTTTTGACTATTTGGAAGAAAATGGCTATCTCAAAATTTTGATTCGTTGACTTTAGAAAAAAATGAGCATGGGAGGGGGCCTGCGTGCCCTCCAGTTTTTTTTGTCACTTAAAAAGGGCACTAGAACTTTTCATTTCCGTTAGAATGAGCCCTCTTGGGACACTCTAGGGCCACTTGGTCGATACAATTACCCTGGGAAAAAAAACAAAAAAAAAAACAAATAAACACGCACCCCTGATCGGTCTTCGGGAGAAAAATACGAAATTCCACATTTTTGTACATAGGAGCTTGAAATTTTTGATATAGGGTTTTCAGATACGCTGAATGCGATGGTGTGAATTCAGTTAAGATTCTATGACCTTTAGGGGGTGTTTTTCCCTATTTTCCAAAATAAGGCAAATTTTCTCAGGCTCATAAATTTTGATGACAAAGACTAAATTTGATGAAACTCATATATTGAAAATCAGCATAAAAATTCGCTTCTTTTGATGTATCTTTTAGCATTAAAATTTAGTTTTTTAGAGTTTCGTTCACTATTGAGCCGGGTCGCTCCTTACTACAATTCGTTACCACGAACTGTTTGATTAAATAAAAAAAAAAATTTTTTTAGCTGAAAGTAAGGAGTGACATTAAAACTTAAAACGAACAGAAATTACTTCGTATATGAAAGGAGCTGCTTTCTCATCAACGTCCCGCTCTTTACGCTAAAATTTGACTCTTTCTCTCAACACTGCTTTTTAAAACAGTAAAAAACTTAAGCGTAAAGAGCGGGGCGCTGATGAGGAAGCAGCCCCTTTCATATACGAAGTAGTTTCTGTTCGTTTTACGTTTTAATGTCGCTCCTTACGTTCAGCTAAAAAAACTTGTTTATTTTAATTAATTTCTGAATGTTTTTGAATCAATGCATGCTTTGATTTTGGTTCTCCGCAGAGGAATAATTAACACGAAATTTGCATGTTTATTATTTTTTTTTGGCTTAATGACTTTTTCATAGTTTTGATCGAATGATTTTGAGAAAAAAAGAAACGGTGGAGAAAGCCTAGTTGCCAGGTGATTTTTTTGGTTACTTAAAAAGGCAACTAGAACTTTTAATATTTTACGAATGTTTTTATTAGTAAAAGATAAACGTAACTTATAAATTAGCTTACGTAACGAACTTTTGTAATCTCATATTTTTATCACATATATGAGTTCTTCATTCCCTCGTCAGTACCTCACTCTTTACGCTAAAGATTAAATTTTGTCCCAATTCATTAAGAATAACCCCTAAATCACAAAAGCCGTAGAATAAATAGTTGAAATAACTAAAAATACTTTAGCGTAAAGAGTGAAGTATTAGGAGGAGGTGAGCCCCACATATGTATAATAATTTCCGTTCGTTTTAAATTTTAATGTTGCTCCTTACTTCCAGTTGAAAAAACTTTTCATATTTATTTATTCATTGTTTTTTTTAAATAATGGTAGAAAATCCTGTGCTCCCTTCATGGAACTTTTCTTCCCCCATGACAATTTCCTTGCTGGAAAGTTCCTCCAACAATTTCCCCTCTTGTCAAACCCTCCCCCCAACCAAATAATCCCCCCGAAAACGGCTGTACACTTCCCAATAAGCATTACTATATTTAAGCACTGGTCAAACTTTGTAACTTGTACCCCATCCCACGGAGACTGTGGGGGAGTAAATCGACCACAAATACATAGTTATAAAGTTTTCCGACTACTCTGAATAAAATGGCCATCTCAGAATTTTGATCCGTTGACTTTGGGAAAAAATGAGCGTGGGATGGGGCCTAGGTGTCGTACAATTTTTTTAGTCATTTGAAAAAAGCACTGGAACTTTTCACTTCCGTTAGAATGAGCCCTATCGCAAGATTCTACGACCACTGGGTCGATACGATTGCCCCTGAAAAAAAACAACAAACAAATAAACACGCATCCGTGATCCACATTTTTGTAGATAGGAGCTCTAGGAGGGTTCTCTGATACGCTGAACCTGATGGTGTAATTTTCGTTAAGATTGTATGACTTTTAGGGGTGTTACCCCCTATTTTCTAAGATGAGGCAAATTTTCTCAGGCTCGTAACTTTTGATGGTTAAGACTAAACTTGATGAAACTTATATATTTGAAATCAGCATTAAATGCAATTCGTTTGATGTAGCTATTGGTATCGAAATTCCATTTTTTAGAGTTTGGTTACTATTGAGCCGGGTCGTTCCTTACTACAGTTCGTTACCACGAACTGTTTGATTAAAAAAACTGTTTTTTTATATTTAAGTTTGTTTTTTTTAATGAAATATAAACCTGAAAGAAAGGTTAACAAGATTTGTCTATTAAGGATTAATTTCTCCATCACCTTTCTTGGAACTAACTATTATTTTAGTTGATTTTTTTTCTTAATAATGTACAAGAATTTATTTTACTCTATTGCCTGAAAAAAAATTAAGATTTAGGCTTTATTTATAAGTGCTAATCACTTTTTCTCTTTTTTCGACCCCCACCCTATTTTTCTCTGGCAATTTTTATTTCTCTGCTATCTCTGTATTTTTGTTACTTATGAATAAACTTGTCTTTTCGACTTTCAGTACTTTTTTGTCCTTTGTTAAAAAACAGTATTTTGTCGTACGTGGATATAAAAGTGTATTGGATATGATAGTGATATCTTCAGCTTTAGCCTCTTTGTTGCAATATTTAGAAACCAGTTTTTATATACATTAAGTTTTCTATAATAGTTTTTACTATTTAGGATCTAAGAAATGATTTAAAAGAATGTAACTTCCAATAAAAGCATTAACTTTCTAGCTTGTAATTTATTATTCGGGTATCTTTTTTACTTTTTCAAAATAATGTCGTAAAATACTAGAAGATTTATATTTTTTGAGTAAATGTGAACTTCTTGAGGATCAATCATCCCCTACCCCACCTGTACAATAGACCACAAGCCATTATACTTGACGCTCAAAGATTTATGTTTTGTATTTTATTAAAACAAAATCAACGGACTCTAATTAATTACTTTGAAAATTACTAAATTAGTTACTGCAATTAGTATGCAATTGATATGTTTACTAGTTCTATTTCTAATAAATTTAGTGACTCTTTAAGTGGAAATGCAAATTTAAACTCCTTTTGAAGACAATAACATAATTTTCACTTTTATGAAGAAAGTACATATTTTATTCCTATATTCACGGCTTCAGGTACTTATAGGTATCTGATATGCCACTATTCGATTCCCTGGTTATGAAACCTTGAGGTTTTAAATGTGTGTTCTAAATTCTTTTGAATTAGTCACAAGAAGAATATTTTGGAAAAACGTCCCCAGGAAAATTGTTCCAGATAGAAGTGCAACGCCGGATGCAGCTCTTCCTCGACTACTCGGTTCTTGGCATTCCTCGTTTAGATAATTAGATTGATCTCTTTACGATAGGGTCTGCTATTATGGTTGGATAAAAGGGGGCGGGGTGAAATGTGAAAGAGCAGGTTTGACGGAGGAGAATTCTTGTAGTCTTAGAAAAAAGTTCTCGTCACTACAACAAACCTTTCATTTAGAGGATAGAGTGAGTCATGCGTAGAGGCACAGCTCATCCTGTTTGCCCTATTTTGATTTTCTGGAGTTGTACTAAGAGTGTTTTAGGGGATTCAGCATATAGAGGATATTCTTATTCAGCTAAGGATGTGATACAGGACTTCTAAAGCTGGATAATCGGGATGGATCGAAGGTGATTTTTGTAGCGAAAAGTCACTCTGAGCTTGCTTTGGAAGGAGTAATTTCTACTCATTTTTTTTTAATCCTGGTGGATTTTACGATATTATATTGAAAAAGTAAAAAAGATTCCCGAATAATAGATCAAAAGATGGAAGGTTAATACTTTTTATAGGAAGTTACATTCTTTTAAATCATGTTTTAGAACCTTTAGAGGGAAAACTAATATAAAAAATATATTATTTATATAAACTGGTTTCTAAATAATACAACTAATAGGTAAAAACTCAAGATGTCACTTTAATATTCAAAAATATAGGTTATATAAAACTGGCTTCTAAGCTGTATATCCACGTACGACCAAATATTGTTGTTGTTTTTTTTTAACGAAATAGGTATTGAAAGACACAAAGACAAGGTTATTCAAATGTATAGACAAATATAGAAACGGCAAAGAGACAAAGAAGAGATAAAGAGAAAAGAGACAGAGAGGTAGAGAGTAGGGTCTAAAAGAGAGAGAGTAGCACTTTTAAATAAAGTGGTAATCCTAATATTGTCGTTTTCAGGCTAGAGAGTGAAACTATATCTTGTAAAGTATAAAGTAAAAAATAAAGTAAATAATTAAAGCATAAATAAAGTATAATAAATGAAGTATAAAGTATAAAGTAAATAAATAAAATCAACCAAAAACACGCAGCTCTGAGTGTAAGGAGCAACATTTAAAATGAACAAAACCTTTTGTCTCTGATTTATACTTCTTTTTCCCACACCTTCCTTCTGTAAGCTATTATTTTTAAGTGCTTCAAATAAGCTTCTCATTACAATTGCATGGTTCATGTGTTTTAAGATTTTTTTTATATATTTTTGTTTATATTTGGCTCAAAATTTCAGATTTAGTATATTCTATAGCTTTAAACATCAAAGCTAGGATAGCGACTTGATATAAATTTTTTAATCTCCAATCATGCCAGTGTATCCCCCTTTAATCTCCTTGAAAATCTTCCCCCAGCTGAAAATTCCTTCTGCGTGAATAACTTTCCCAAGAAAAGTTCACCCAAGCTCAAGTTCTCTTCTCCTCTAGAAGTTTTCCCCAGACCATGCTGTACTCCCTTAAATCTCTTCTTGACAATTTCCTCCAGAAAATTCTCTTTGGTTTCATATAATCTTAATTTTATTTTTGATTATTTCTCAAATACTTTTAGGAATCTGCTTTTCCTTCTTGAAGAAACTTCACCAAGTAATCACAACCCCCTGTATAGAAACTCCCTCATTGAAAATCAATCATATATTTTAGAATAACAAACACTATACGAAGAAAAGTAATAAATAGTACTGTTTATCCGGCTTTCCAGCCACACAAATTCCCTTCCCCCGAGAGAAAATTCCTCCATTCAAAAATCTTCCTGCCTAGCCTCCCTTGAGAACCCCCCCCCCCCTGAAAATTGTGTCTATAAAGCAATTTAAGTAAGTTTAATGGCACTAGACCTTTAAAGTCCCAACTGGTGATTCCTTCTCCAAGTAAACTGTTGGGGGTCAAGTAATCCTCAAAAACCTGGTTTTTAGATCTTTCGACTTTGTTGAGCAAAATGGCTATTCCAAAATATTTATAAGATGATTTTTGAGGTTGGGAAAATAGAGACGTGGTTGGGCAGGGGGGGGGGGGGGCTAGCTGTTCTGAAATATATTTGATCACTTAAAAAAGGGAACTAGGACTTATTATTTACAATCAAACAAGTTCAATGTCAATATTCAAGGACCACTGGTTTGATACAAAACCCATTGAAAGAAAAGAAAACATACACACAAAAAAAAAAACAAATGAATAACAAGCTTTCCCTATTTCCCCATAACCTTCTCAGGACCAGAACATAACTTGTACTATACTGAAAAACAAGAAGCAAAAATACGAATGAATGTAGATTTTAAGTTTAATGTGCACATAGTAATATATGCTCCTTAAAGTTTTATCAATTTTTTCTTATTAAATTCATGAAGGGAGAGCTTTATGAAAATAGCAAAAATAAAAGTAGCAGAAAACACAAATAAAAGTAGATTTTAAGATTAACATACATATGCTAATACTTATCCCTTTAAGTGTTATCATTTTCTTATTTAATAAAGTCATAAAAGTGAAAACATTTGAATATACTTTCTTTTCAGAAAATAACAAATTATGTTATTCTGCAAAGAGGGTGTAGATTTGCATTTGTACTTGCAGAGTCACATCTTTAACAAGAAATAATGTTAACACAAAAAACTCGAATAACATTAAAATTTGGTTTTTAAGTTATATTAACAATATAAGTAGATCCTCTCTATTTTCGATAATATAATCAAACAGTTTTTGGCTACGAACTGTAGTAAGGAGTGAACTAGCTCAATGGTAACCGAAACTCTAAAAAACGGAGTTTTAATACCAATAGTTAAATCAAAAGAATCGAATTTTAATGCTGATTTTAGAAATAATGATTTCTAGGATTTTAGATTTTAGATCTCAAAAATAATGTTAACAAAACAACTCGGATAACAACAAAATTGGTTTTTAAGTTATATTAACAATATTTGTAGATGCCCTTGTTTTTTATATATAGGAATGATACAGGAATGAATATTTGCAAGTTAAGTATTATGGCTTTAGGTTCATCGTGTAGCTGGAGTAGGGGATGCCTAATCCTATAGAAGTTAATTTTTTTAACGCCATTTTTAACTCTTCTGAGATTTTATGGCATTATTTTAGAAAAGTAAAAACGTAACCAAATTATATATCAGAAAATGGAAGTTTAACACTTTATTTTGAAGTTAAATTATAAAAATAACATTTTAAAACGTATAGAGTAAAAAATGTTATAGAAAACGTATTATAT
This sequence comes from Artemia franciscana, assembly GCF_032884065.1. Taxonomy (NCBI): domain Eukaryota; kingdom Metazoa; phylum Arthropoda; class Branchiopoda; order Anostraca; family Artemiidae; genus Artemia; species Artemia franciscana. The sequence goes on from NC_088863.1 coordinate 5,381,208, forward strand.
AGGTTTCTAAAATGTAGAATAAATATGTAAGAACTCAATATATTACTTTCATATTCATAACTATACATTGCAAAAAAACAGGCTTCTAAACTATAGAAAAAGTGAGTGAAGTCTCAAGAAACTATTTTCATATCCACGTACAATAAAATATTATTTTTTTAACTAACGACCAGAAAATTAATGAAAATAGTAGAGACAATGTTAGTCAGAAGTAAAAAAAAGGTTACAGATAATAGAAATATAAATAAATAGGGAGAGAGGGCTGGGGTCTGAAGAAAAAATAGAGAGAAAAATGAGTCACATTAACATTTAACATGAATTAAATAAAATAAAAAAGTTTTTTCAACTAAAAGTAAGAAGTAACTTTGAAATCTAAAACAAACAGGAATTATAACGCATATGAGAGGTTTGCCCCCTCTTCAATACCTTGGTCTTTACGCTAAAGTTCTAATTTTGTTCTAATTCTTTAAGAATAACCCCTGAATCACAAAGACCATTTAACTAGAATAAATTATTTCTTTCTTATAAATATTTTTTAAAAGTACTAAAAACTGCAGTATAAAGAGAGAAATATTGACGAGGGGGGCGAAACCCCTTATATACATAATAATTTCTGTTTGTTTTAAGTTTTAATGCTGCTCCTTACTTTTAGTTAAAAATTACTTGCTTTTTTATTTAATTTCCAGTTATTTTTAAAATAATACTTTATGGTAAATAAAGCATTTAAAGATCTTCCCATGTAACACCCTCTACTGACCCATCCCCTACCAGAAAAATACCCCTGAAAACGTCTGTATACTTCCTAATAACCAATACTATTTATAAACTGTGGGCGACTAATCATAACTTGCAGTCCTTCCCCTGGAGACAGTGGTGGACAAAGTCATCGTCAAAAACATAGTTAACAGAATTTTTTACTATACTGAACAACATGGCTATCTTAAAATTTTGATTCGGTGACATTGGGAAAAGCGATTCTGGGAGAGGGCCTAGTTGCCCTCAAATTAGTATGGTCACTTTAAAAAGGCACTAAATTTTGTAATTTCCGCTCGGATGAGTCCTCTCTCAATATTTTAGGACCACTGGTTCCAAACGATCACCCCTGGGCGAAAAAACAAAACAAAACAGATAAACATGCATCCATGATGTTTGTTCGGGCTAAAAATCAACACTTTTTTGCATATAGGAGGTTGAAACCTCGACAGTAGAGTGTTATGATACATTGAATCTGATGGTGTGATTTTCATTAAGATTCTGTGGCCTTTAGGGTTAATTTTTTTTTTTTAAATAAGAAAACTTTACTCAGGCTCTTCCTCAAATGGGATACTTTGGCGTGAATTTGAGACTTACCCCAAAATATGAGACTTTGGCGTAAACAGTTAGACATGTGGAAGGGCCGTCCCTCTTACATAAAGCATTTTCTGTTCATTTTAATTTTACTTTTCACTTTAAATATAATTTTTTTTGTATTTAATAAGTTTGTAGAGATTTTTTTATTCTATATCTTGTAAAAATCAATGCTAAGATTATGCAATATATATGCAATATATATAACCGACTTTTGTTGAGTAACTTTATAATAGATGAAATTTATCTAATTTGAATTAGAATTTCTTTGGTTTATCTAATGTTGTCGAGCTTTATAGTACCTGGTTATTATGTTTCTCAGAGTTTCGGTAAATAGTGAGCCTTATCACTCCTTACATACAGTTTGCTACCACGAACTGTTTGATAAGCAAAAAGAAATATAATATTATCTAACTGTTTATTATAGCGACTATATTAATAAAAAAGGAACAGAAATTAATTTTAATTTTTTTTTCCACAATAGGTTATTGACAGAAATACAAAGAGATCCATTAAATAATTAAATTAATTTTTTTTTCTAACTGCAAGTAAGGAACGACATTAAAACTTAAAACGAACAGAAATTTTTCCGTATATGAAAGGGGTTGTCCCCTCCTCAACGCCCCGCTAAAATAATTACGTGATCACTTTTGAGAGTAATCATAGCTTGTGCCCTTGTATATAAAAATTCAATATTAGGGGGATGGAGAACACGGTCAAAAACTATTAATGAAAATCCTACCATAACATTCAGCACATAAGAGAACTGTGTTAAAGAGGTTTCTAACTCCTCTATACAAAAATATAGAACTTTTAAGTCTTTGCAAGGAGTGAGGTCACGGATTTGTCCTTTTCTTTTTTTCTCTAAGAGTAATCTTATCAAATCAGTGATCCTAGAAGATTTGGAGAGAGTCCATTTAAACGATGATTAAAAGTTCTGTTGCTCATTTTAAGTGGCTAAAAATAGTCTAAGGCAAGTACTCCAACACTTTAGCTTATCTCAAAGACACCTAATCAAAATTTTGAAATTGCCGTTTGAATAAATATAGTGAAAACGTATAGTAACCATGTCTATAGGGAGGACAAAACCCTTTAAAACCCCTGGAGGAAAGGATGTAATTTATGTTGTTTGCCAATTGCTTACACACTGTACGTGTTATTGGAAAATACCTCCTTTTTGGGAGTGGGTCTGAAAATAATAATTTTCTGTGAAGGGAAAAGTTTCCGGGAAGAATATGAAACTGAAATTTTACACGAGAGGGGGGGGTTAAAATGAGTAATATTTTTCATTTATTTTTTATATTGTATTTGTTATTGAAAAATATAAACAAGTTTTTCAAGGGAACAGATTGTAGGGGGGGTAGCACGAATAATTCTGGGTAGAATTTCAAGAGAGGGGGGGGGAGAGGAATGTATATTTGGATTACAATTCAGTAGGAGAATTCTTCATGTTGAAGGAATTGTCCTGGGGGAAGATAGTCACAGAAAGGATAGTCGGATGTAAAAAAGAAGCTTTTAAAGTTAATAACCAGGCCAAAATGTAGCTTAGGATATTGGTTGCTTTCGTTAGACCAAGAGCCAAAAATATTCATGATATTAAACAAAATACAAAAATTTGCTTCATGAAACGGCTTGAACAGTGTCAATATAGCAGTATGGATTTTCCTAAGTCTAAATTTGAGTGGAATAAAGTTGTTCATATATCAAAATCTGATATTACGGACCATGAGTGAACTAAACCCGCTGACAGATGGGTTTCTCATTATTCTGCTATTTTTTCTACAATAAATTATTAGCCTCATTCATCATTTAACAAACTATTTTCCATGCCATGCCTCGAAGTCTTCTCCATGCCAATTTTATTCCTGATCTGTCATCGTGGGATTAATGATGCTTTAAAAAATTTAACAACAAATTCCTTAGACATTCATAACATTCCAACAAAATGCTTGACTTGGTATTCAGATCTACTCATGCAACACTTGCAGTTTCACCTTTAAATCTGTTCGGTGTTTCTGATTTATACAGATAGCTTGTTTGAGGTTTGGTCCATGTCAATCTTCAAACGTGGAATCATATTTTAGCCCAATTCTATAAGCAATTACATAAAAAAACTAGTTTGTTTTAACTGAAAGTAAGGAGCGACATTAAAACTTAAAACGAACAGAAATTACTCTGTATATGAAATGGGTTGTCCCCTCCGCAATCCCTCACTCTTTACGCTAAAGCTTTTAATTGTGTTAAAATGTGAATTGTGGCAAAGAGTCAAACTTTAGCGTAAAGAGCGATGGACTTCGGAGAGGACAACCCATTTCAAATAGAGAGTAATTTCTGTTCATTTTAAGTTTTAATGTCGCTCCTTATTTTCAGTTAAAAATTAGTTTTTTTATGTAATTTCTGAACGTTTTTGAATTAATGCATGTTTGATTTTGGCTCTCCACACATAAATTACTAAAATGAAATTTGCATATTAATTCCTTTTTTGGCTAAATGGCTTTCTCTTAGTTTTGATCAGACGATTTTGAGAAATAAGGGATGGGGAAGGAGGCCTAATTGCCATGCAATTTTTAGATTACATAAAAATGCAACTATAAATTTTTATTTTTAACTAATTTTTTTATTACTAATAAATATACGTAGCTTAAGAATTAACTTACGTGACAAACGTTTATATTCTTAAATTTTATTATGTATATGAGGGGATTTGTACCATCGTTAATACCTCGCTCTTTACACTAAATCGTAAATTTAGTCCCAATTCTTTAAGAATGACCCCTGAATCAGAAAGGCCGTAGAATAAATAGTTGAAATTACTAAACATGCTATAGCGTAAAGAGCGAGGTATTTATCTCCTCCTAAATACCTCGTTCTTTATGCTAAAGTATTTTTAGAACCCCTCATATGCGTAATAATTTCTGTTCGTTTTAAGTTTCAATGCTACTCCTTACTTTCAATTGAAAAAACTTTTCCATGTTTATTTTTTCATTGTTTTTTTATAGTAATTTTAGAAAATCCTGCGCCCTTTTCATTGAATTTGTGTTCCCCCATGACATATTTCTCCATGTAAGGATCCTCCCACACAGCCCCCTCCCCTAAACCCCGCCCCCAAAACCAAAAAAAATCCCCTGAAAACGTCTGTACACTTCCCAATAACCAATATTATATGTAAACAGTGGTCGAAGTTTGTAACTTGCAGCCCCTCCCCCAGGGACTGTTGGGGAGTAAGTCAATCCCAAAGACATAAGTATTATGGTTTTTGACTATATAATAGAAAATGGCTATCTCAAAATTTTGATCCGTTGACTTTGGAGAAAAAATGAGCGTGGGAGGGGGCCTAGGTGCCCTCCAATGTTTTGGTCACTTAAAAAGGGCACTGGAACTTTTCATTGTGGTAACTTTTCCTTACCAAAGTTTGTGGTAACGTACTTTAAGCAAGGAGTGAAGTCGTTGAATAGTAACCAAAACTCTGGGAAACGGAGTTTTGATAACAATAGATTTATCAAAAGCATCAAATTTTGACTCCTATTCCAAAATTCATCAAATGTAATGGTACTCATATTTAATTTAGTTATAATGCAAGACATTGTCCTTTTTCAAAAACAGTTTTGTTTAATATGTTCAAGTTCTTTTATTCTTTAACTATACATATTTAAAACTATTCAGATAACATCCCCTGCAGGGAGACTGGCTCGAAAGCCTGGTGACAGTACAAACGGTATAAACAAACAAACCTAAAAGAAACGGATGTCATCACATTTCTCACTCTATCTCACACCAAAAAATAAATGCCAAAAGCCATTTATTAAAATTACTATAATTATCTATCCGATAGCTGAACGGCTGGGAGCAACTCACAAATTGATATTTACTACTTAGTAGAGTTTTTATTTTAGTTTTTAATGTTTATAGCGATAGACTGTGATCAGAAAAATATTCATATGTATTCCAATATTTCGTAATAATACTTTTAGGTGAAAATCTTGACCTTCAGAGACAATGAAAGGCACAGGAAGCTTACTTAAAAGACAACGAGTATTGTATCGTCGGACTGAGGGAGAGCCTGAAATAAAAATGATTGAAAACAATCTGGTTGGAGATCCTTTAGATAATGAATATGGAAAAGTATATCGTGAAAAGGTAAAATTTGTCTAATCGGAATAATATTAAAATAACTGTAAAGATTCTTAGTTGGAAATTCACCACGAAGAGAAACTGGGGAATAAAAAACATCTTAAGGATTCTCATTGATTTATTCTGTAACTTCAGAATAGGAGAAATATGTGACTGAAACGTACTCAAATAAATAATCAAACAATAATTAATACACGAATGAACAAAATGTGTCTAAGAAATTAAAATTTTGAGTTTTTTGATTTGCTGTTTTAATTGAAAACAAGAGTTTTAGCATACAACGTGTTTTTTATGTCAATTTTTGCCCTAAAGCTCTTAAAATCAGAATATTGAGAAAAAATGTCTAAGCGTTGAAATACGCGTTTGAATTCAATAAAACCTTTTATTGCATCCAATATCAAACAGTTGGTGGCAATGAACTGTATATAAGGAGAGACTGGACCCGATAGTAAACGAAACTCTTAAATAAACTTGGAAAACAATAAATTAAGAAAAATTGGTATTTAAATTGATTCCAAAAAAATAAAATGCATTCAATTGAATGTTTCTCATTACAGGCTTTGAGCCGAAATCTTTTTCTTCTGATTTTCAAAACTGGAGTGGGGGGTGGAACATGTTCAAAAGGCAAAACAATCTTAATGATAGCCACGCCATCAGATATAGTATATAAAAGAACTAAATTGTAGAGGTTTCAAACTCCTTTATCCTAAAAACGGGGAGTTTACAGTCTTTACCAAAAGTAAGATAATGGATGATTGCTTTTTTTTAAGAGTAATCTTATTAAAATAGTGATCCTAGAAGATTTTATGATGGCTCATTTAAACGGTAATTAAAAGGTTTGGTGCTCTTTTAAAGTTATCAAAAATATTACTGGGGAAATATACCCCCTCCCATGTCATAAAAGCCACCCCTTTCCAAGTGTTCGAAAATAAATGTGTTTAAGTTACCAATTAGAATATTCTTTAAGTGATGCTTTACCATAAAATTTTGCATAGAAAGATGCCAAAATGGAATAGATAAAATAAGTCAGACTCCTATAACTTTTTTAGAACATTAATATAGATTCTTGGTGCATATGAAACTGATATCGAAGGCGGAGGTAGCGTAATCTTTAAAGCTAAGAAAAAAGTAAGTCTTAGCCTAACTATACATTTTGTGTTTGCTTGAGGGGAAAATATTAATGATATACTTGGATCTCAGTGGGTATCAAAAATAACCTAGCTGTTCCTACTTTGAAAACCAGTAGTTTTCAAGAGGTAAGCATTTTCATGTTAAGACCTTAAAAGGTTTTTCTAAGAATGTTTACATGATCACTTCTTAGAACAATCATAAGTTTTTCCAGTTTATTTAAATTCCAAAATCTTCTGACACCAAATGCGAGAGGTGACCCATGGACAAATTGCTTAAGCTATAGATCTTCCCCCAGGAACTTTGAGGGGTCTTGTCTTCTGCAAAATCATAGTTATTAGAACTTTCAACTATGCTGAATCAAACAGCTCTATAAAAATTTTGTATGAATATCCTAGAGGGTAAAAGGCTTAGGAGTGGGTTTGAATCGCCTCCAAACTTATTGAAAACTTAAAAGTTGCCCTAGAACTTTGGAGTTCCAGTTGAATGAATCCTTTTTTTTTATCTTCTCTGATCAAAGATTTGGTACAATCGCCCCTGAAAAAAAAGAAAAGAAAAGAAAAAAAAACCACACATCCAAAATCATTTTTCTGGCAAAAAATTGCAAATTTTGTAGTTAAGATTTTGAACCGTTCACTGTAGGATTTTCTCATAAGTTCTCGCAGGATTTTCTGTCTTAATAGGGCCATTTTCCTTAAAATAATTCTAGGGCCTCAGTTCTCTTACCAACAGAGCTCCAGGTTCTATTCCTGTCAATCCCTTATAAAAAGAAAAAGAAAAGAAGCTTGGTGTTTGACATTGCTGACTGCAAGATGTCTCCCATAATAAGGTCACCTTAAATATCAAAATTCTGTACCGATATTGCAGAAAAATTATTCTATATAATCCTTCTGCAAAGAAAAGTATTCTATTAATGGTAGAATTATATTAATTATAGAATACTATAAAATAAATTATTGTCTATAATTCTTCTGCAAGGAAAATGAATAGGGAGGCAGTACTGACAACTGCCAACAGATACATATAAACCTGCAGTAGCAACTGCAGTACCAATCTGCTTAAGCTCAACGCAGCTGGAAACCCTCCTCCTCATTCCCAATCTATTTAAAGCTTCACCCTTTACCTTCTCCCTCCCTGGTTTAATTTCATTTATATCCTTCCTTATAAACTCTACCCATCCCATTCAAGAACAACACCTGACAAATTCTCAGACTGAGGGACATAAAAGGCCGAAACTGTTCCAGTACTGTGAGATGATTTATGATCACCGCTTTGTTATTGCACCTTTAATAGTCCCTATCCCAAAAAAATGAAACCATACTTGCATATCTGGATACTGGCCATGGCCTGCCAAGAAATATTAGTACATATAAGCCTACCGTGTAGATTTGCTGCTGACTGGTTGGAAAAAAGAGAGTGATATTGACAAGGAGGGCGAAAATTCTTATACACATAATAATTTCTGTTCATTTTAACTTTTAATGTTGTTCCTTACTTTAAGTTGAAAAAGACTTCCTTTTTTTATTTAATTCTGATTGTTTTTTAAACAATGCTGTATGTTAAATAAAGCATGTAAACATCCTCCCATGTAACCCCTTCCCAAGCCCACCCCCACAAGAAAAATTCCCCTAAAAACGTCTGTATACATCCCAATAACCAATACTATTTGTAAACAGTGGGCAACTAATCATAACTTGCAGTCCTTCCTCTGGAGACTGTGGGGGACTAAGTCATCCTCAAAGACATAGTTAACAGATTTTTTACTATAATGAATAAAGTGGATATCTTAAAATTTTGATTCGGTGACATTGGTAAGAATGAGCCTGGAAGGGGGCCTAGTTGCCCTCCGTTTTGTATGATCACTTTAAAAGGGCACTAGAACTTTTAATTTTCTTTCGAATGAGTCTTCTCGCAATATTTTAGGACATCTGGATCGATATGATCACCCCTGGGTTAAAAAAAAAACAAAAAAAACAAAAAACTAATAAATATGCATCCATGATCTTTGTTCTGGCAAAAAAAAATTGCATTTTGGCACATAGGAGCTTGAAATCTCTACAGTAGAGTATTATGATACACTGAATCTGATGGTGTGATTTTCATTAAGATTCTGTGGCTTTTAGTTTTTTTTTCCTTTTTTCGGAAATAAGAGAAATTTCCTCAGGCTCTTCCTCAAATTTGAGACTTTGGCGTGAATGTGAGACTTTGACCAAAATGTGAGACATTGGCGTAAACAGACAGATATCTGGAAGCGGCACCCGTCTTATATAAAGTAGTTTCTGTTCGTCTTAAGTTTTAGTTTTGCTTTTCAATTTTAGTAGAAATTCATTTTGTATTTAATGAGATTCTAGAGATGTTCTTATTCAATAACTTGCAAAAATCAACACTAAGATTGTATATTGATATAAAATTATCAATTTCAATTCATTCTGGGATGCCCACTTTTCCTCTCTATAAAAGTCAACCCCCCCTGAAAATTCTTTCTGAATCACAAATTTTCCCACAGAAAGTCTATCCTAGCTTAAATTCCTATCATCGTCTTGACGTTATCCCAAGACAATTTTGTCCTTGCTAAAGTTTCCCCTTGACAATTGCCTCTATAAAATTATCTTTGCTTTCATATAAATTCAATTTTATTTCTCATTATTTCTCAAATAATACCCAAAGTATCTTTTCTCTTCTTGAAGAAATATCTCCTAACAATCATCCCCCCATAAAAACTCTCCCCTTGAAAATCAGTCATGTATTTCCCAAAAAATAATATATTGAGAAAATTGACAAACAGAACTATTTATCCGGCTTCCCAACCTCACAAAATTCCCTTCCCTATTAGATAATTCCTCCATTTATAATTCTCGAGTCTAGTCTCCCTTAAGAAACCTCCCCCTTCCGAAAAATGTGTTTATAAAGTAATTAAAGTAAGTTTGACGGCACTAGATCCTTAAGGTACAAACTGGTAATGTCTACTCTCAGGGGACTGTGGGGGTTAAGTAATCCTCAAAGACATGGTTATTAGATCTTTTGACTCTTCCTTCTTTGTGAAAATTCTCCCCCCTTCCCCCTGAAAATTCCTTCCGTTTCAATGTTCTTAGGGTAAACAAAAAGTTCACCCTAGCTCAAATTCCTCTTCTCCTCTTAAAGTTTTTTCTGAACCATTTCCTCTTCACAGAAAATATCCGCTTCACAGTTCCCCCTAAGAAATTCTATATTTCATGTAGGTTTTATTTTATTTCTTCTAGTTTCTGATATAATCCCAAGAAACTCTTCATCCTTCTTGAACTTAAATAAAAAAATAAGTTTTTTAAATGAAAATAAGGAGCGACATTAAAACTTAAAACGAGCAGAAATTACTCTGCATATCTCCTCAACTTCCCCCTCTTTACGCTAAAGTTTGACACTTTTTCTTAACTCTACTTTTTTAAACAGTAAAAAACTTTAGCGTAAAGAGTGGGGCGTTGAGGAGAAAAAGCCCCTTCATATACGGAGTAATATGAGTGGGGAGGATCGTTCATGTTGTCACGTTCATGTTGAAGGGGGGGGGGTGATTCAGGGTAGTGGGTTACCTGGGAGGATCCTTACATTAAAGAATGTATTATGAGGGAAGAGAATTTTTAGCATTATTTAAAAAAATGAGAAAAAAAAATGAAAATTCAGTTGGATGTAAGAAACCGCATTAAAACCTAAAAAAAACAGAGATTATTACGTATTTAAGGGTCTTCGTCTCCACCACAATACCTCGCTCTTTAATCTTTAAGTCTTTTATTGTTTTAAAAAGTAGAGTTGTGAGAAAGAGTCAAACTTTAGCGTAAAGAGCGAGGCGTTGAAGGGGAGACAACCTCTTTCATATGCGGAATAATTTCTGTTCGTTAAAACTTTAAAGTCGCTCCTTACATGCAATTAAAAAACCGTACTGTTTTTTTTTTACTTGAATTAAGAATGAGCAGAAATAAATTCAAATAATCTTTCTGGCGTAAAACTACCAGAACTCATCGTACTAATCAAATAATACCTAAAACAAACATATATTACAATAAATAATTGAGTTAAACTCAAAACTAGCAGAAACTAACATGGTTAAGTTCTTCGACCCTCATGCCTTCTTAACAATAGACATAATTTGCACTTACCCCAATTCCTCCCCAAGACCGGTATATAATTTGCACTTTAGTGAAAAAAAAAAACATTTTGTTTTTGCTTTTTGTTCTGTTCCAGATTCACCCCGAAAAAACAGTTCGCCAATGAAATGGGAAAAATTACATGGGAGATAATTTTGTAAGCCCCCTGCATCACTTTCCCGAAGATAGCACACCAGACTCAGCCATCTTTAAGCACGAAGACCCAAAACAAGCCTCCCATTCCCTAGAGATACATTTTTAAAAAATTGAATAGTGGTATGGAGGAAGATGATCAGCTTTAACGCTTCGTAAACAAATGAGCTTTTTATACTCGATAAAAAAAGCTTCTGTTCGTCTGAAGTTTTATTCTTGCTTTTCAATTTTAGTAGAAAATTCATTTTTGTATTTAATAAGTTTCTAGAGATGTTTTTATTCCATAGCTTGTAAAAATCAACAATAAGATGGTATATTGATATAAAATCGTCAATTTCAATTCATTCCAGGATGCCCACCTTTCCTTTCAATAAAAGTCAACCCCCCCTGAAAATTCTTTCTAGTTGAGAAATTTTCCAAAGTATTATTTCTCAAATAATCCCCGGAATCTCTTTTCTCTTCTTGAAGAAATTTTCTATGTTATCTCTATATTTTTCGTTACTTATGAAAAAACTTGTCTTTGCGACCTTCAATACTTTTTTGTCCTTTGTTACAAAAACAGTAATTTACCGTAAGTGGATATAAAAGTGATATCTAGAGATTTTAACTGGTTGTTCTTTAGTTTAGAAACCAGTTTTGTAAAATATATATTTTGGATATGATAGTGGTATCTTGAGTTTTTGCCTCTTTTTAGTATTATTTATAAAACCAGTTTTTATATATATTAAGTTTTCTATATTAGTTTTTACTATATAGGCTCTAAAAAAAGATTTAAAAGAATTTAAAATCCAAAATAAGTATTAACTTTCTAGCTTGTGATCTATTATTCGGGTACCATTCTTTTTCAAAATAATGTCGTAAAATCCAAGAAGATTTAAATTTTTTTTAGTAAATGTGAACTTCTTGAGGATTAGTCATCCCCTATCCCACCTGTACAATGAACAAAAAGCCATTATGCTTGACCCTCAAAAATTTATTCTTATATATTATATTAAAACAAAATTAACAGACTCTAATTATTGCTTAATAAATTATTTATAATAAGTTTTCAGTTTTATGAAGAAAGTACATATTTTATTCCTATGTTCACGGCTTCAGGTACTTAAAGGTATTTTGTATACCACTATTTGATACACTGGTTTTGAGTTCTCCTGGCAATCATCCCCCCATAAGAACTTTCCCCTTGAAAATCAGTCATGTATGTAAAAAAAAATAATATATTGAGAAAATTGACAAACAGAACTACCTATCCGGCTTTTTAACCACACAAAATTCCCTTCCCATTTGATAATTCCTCCATTTAAAATTTTGAGTCTAGTCTCCCTCAAGAAACCTCCCCCTTCTGAATAATGTATAAAGTAATTAAAGTAAGTTCGACGGCACTATATCCATAAGGTCCAAACTGGCAATGTCTACTCCCAGGGAACTGTGGGGGGTAAGTAATCCTCAGAGACATGGTTATTAGATCTTTTGACTCTTCCTTCTTTGTGAAAATTCTCCCCCCTTCCCCCTGAGAATTCCTTCCGTTTGTTCTTAGTTGTAAAGAAAAAGTTCATCCTAGCTCAAATTCCTCTTCTCCTCTTAAAGGTTTTTCTGAACCATTTCATCTTCACAGAAAATTTCCCCTATACAATTCCCTCTAAGAAATTCTCTTTAGTTTCAGATAGGTTTTATTTTATTTCTTATAGTTTCTGATATAATCCCAGGAATCTTTTAATCCTTCTTGAGTAAAATTCCGCCCCATAAGAACTCCCCATTTGAAAATTAGTTTCACATTTCAAAATAACAAATATAATGTTTAGAAAAGTGATGAATAGCTACTTTTCTCCATTCTTGGCTCCCTACAGAAAAATAGTCCCCTCCCCCGTCCCCAAAAAACATATTTATATAGTAACTAAAGTAAGTGTTACAGCAATAGACCCTTAAAGTCCTAATGATGATGCCTCCTCTCGGTAGATTTTGCTATTCCAAAATTTTGGTCCGATAATTTTGAGTAGAAGAGACATAGGAGAGGGGAAAAAGCTAGCTGCCCTACAAATTATCAAACATTTCGTGCTAACAAACTGTAGTAAGGAGCGATCCCGCTCAATAGCAACCGAAACTCTAAAAAACAAAATTTTGATACCAATATTTACGTCAAAAAATTGCATTTTTATGCTTATTTTAAATGCATAAGTTCAATCAAGATAGTCTTTCCCATCAAAAGTTACGAGCCTGGGAAAATTTGCCTTATTTTTATAAAATATGGAGAAACAACCTCTAAAAGTCACTGAATCTTAAAGAAAATCACACCTTCAGTTTCAGCAAATCAGAAAATATTCTGTAGAAGTTTCAAGCTCCTATTTGCAAAAATGTGGAATTTTGTATTTTTTGCTAGAAGACAGATCACGGATGCGTGTTTGTTTGTTCTTTTGCTTCTATTTTTTCCCCAGGGGTGATCGTATCGACCCAGTGGTCCTACAATGTCGTGATAGGGCTCATTCTAATGGAAATTAAAAATTCTAGTGCCCTTTTTAAGTAAAAAAGAAATTGGAGGGCACCTAGGCCTCCTCCCACTCTCATTTTTTTCCAAAGTCACTGGATGAATAGCCATTTTGTTCAACATAGTAAAAAAAAATCTATTAATTATGTCTTTCAAGATGACTTAATCCCCCACAGTCACCAGGGGAGGGGCTAATTAAGGTCAAAAAACCTAATAATTATATATTTCGAGACATCTTAATCCCCCAGGTCCCCGGGGGAGGGGCTGCAAGGAAAAAACATTGACCATTGTTTACATATAGTAAGGGTTATTGGAAAGTGTACAGACATTCTCTGGGGAACTTTTTCATGTTGTAAGGGGGGAAATGTGATTCAGGGGAGTGGGTTACATGGGAGGATCCTTCCATTAAAGAATGTGTTATGAGGGAAGATAATTTCTAACATTATTAAAAAAAAGAGAAAATAAATAAAAAAAATTTCAGCTGGAAGTAAGGAACCGCATTAAAACCTAAAAAAAAATTATTACGTATGTAAGAGTGTTCGTCTCCTCCACAATACCTCGCTCTTTAAGCGAAATCTTTTAATTGTTTAAAAAAGAAGAGTTGTGGGAAAGAGTCGAACTTTAGCGTAAAGAGAAAGGCGTTGAGGAGGGGACAACCCCTTTCATATGCGGAATAATTTTGTTCGTTTTAAGCTTTGAAGTCACTCCTTACATCCAGTTAAAACAACTCATTTTTTAATTTGAATTAAGAATGAGCAGAATTAAAGTCAAATAGTCTTTCAGGCATAAAACTACTACAAGTCATCATGATAAACAAATAATACCTAAAACAAACATATATTACAATAAATAATCGAGTTAAATTGAAAACCAGCAGAAACTAACAAGGGTAGGTTCTTCAACCCTCTGCCTTCTTAACAATAGTCATAATTAGTACTTACCCCAATTCCTTCTTAAGACCAGTATATAATTTGCACTTTAGTGAAAAAAAAATTGTTTTTGCTTTTTGTCCTTTTGCTTTTTCATGCTTTTGTTCCAGAATCTCCCCGAAAAAACATTCCACCAATGAAATGGGAAAAATTACATGGGAGATTATTTTGCAAGCCCCCTACATCACTTTCCCGAAGATAGCACACCAAACTCAGCCATCTTTAAGCATGAACACCCAAAACAAGCCTCCCATTCCCTAGAGATACATCTTTATAAAATTGAATAGTGGTCTGATATAAGGATGATCAGCTTTGATGCTTCTTATACAAATGAACTTTTTTATTACCCGATGAGAAGTGCCACGGGAACACCCAAGTTTAATTTTTACTGTTTTACAAACAGTAAAAATCCGCTCAATAAAAACTCCCCATTTGAAAATTAGACACACATTTCAAAATGCAAAATATTATATTTAGAAAAGTGATAAATAATACTACTAACCCGGCTGTCCTACCAGGAAAATTCTTTTCCTCCATGTAAAAATTCACCATCCTAGGCTCTCTACAGAAAAATAATCCACTCCCCGTCCCCAAAAAATATATTTATAAAGTAACGAAAGTGGGAGATAACTTTGCAAGCCCCCTGTATCACTTTCCCAAAGATAGCACACCAAATCAGCAAACTTTAAGCACGAAGACCCAAAACAAGCCTCCCATTCCCTAGAGATACATCTTCATAAGATTAAACAGTGATCTGATATAAGAATGATCAGCTTTTATGCCTCGTACACAAATGAGCTTTTTATTACCCGATGAAAGGTGCCACGTGAACACCCAAGTTTAATTTTCAAAAATGAAATATGAACCCGTAAAGAGAGTCAACGAGATTTGTCGATTGGGGATAAATTTCTCCATCGATCTATTGCCTGATAACAATAAAATTAAGATTTATACTTTATTTAAAAGTGCTAATCACTTTTTCTCTTTTTTAGACACCAACCCTATTTTTTCTTAGTTTAGAAACCCGTTTTGTAGAATATATATTTTGGATATGATAGTGATATCTTGGGTTTTCGCCTCTTTGTTATGTTATTTAGTAACCAGTTTTTATATATATTAAGTTTTCTATGTTAGTTTTTACTATTTAGGTCCTAAGAAATGATTTAAAAGAATGTAACTTCCAATTTAAGTATTAAATTTCCATCTTGTGATCTATTATTCGGGTACCTTTTTTACTTTTTCAAAATAATGTCGTAAAATCCAAGAAGATTTAATTTTTTTTTTTAAGTAAATGTGAACTTCTTGAGGATCTGTCATCCCCTACCCCACCTGTACAATGAACCACAAGCCATTACACTTGACGCTCAAAGATTTATTCCTTTATATTATATTAAAACAAAATCAAAAGATTCTAATTAATTACTTAATAAATTACTAAATTAATTACTGCAATTAGTTTTAATTTTATTGATCTGTTTTACTAGCTCTATTTCTAATAGATTTAGTGTCCCTTTTGGTACAAATGCAAATTTAAACTCCCTTTGAAGACAATAATATAATTTTCACTTTTATGAAGAAAGTACATATTTTATTCCTGTATTCACGGCTTCAGGTACTTAAAGGTATCTGATATACCACTATTTGATTCCCTGGTTTTGAAACCTTGAGGTTTGAAATGTCTGTTTAAATTCTTCGGAAGCAGTCACAAAAAGAATATTTTGGAAAAACGTCCCCATGATATTAGTTCCAGATAGAAGTTCCACGCCTGATATAGCTCTTTCTCAATTACTCGGTTCTTGGCATTCCTCCTTTAGATAATTGGATCGATCTCTTTACCTTAGGGTCTGCCATGATGGTTGGATAAGGGGGGGAAATGTGAGAGAGCATGTTTGAGGGAGGAGAACTTATGTAGTTTTAGAAAAATTCATCGAGCTACAACAAACCTTTCATTTAGAGGGTAGAGTGAGTCATGTGTAGAGAAACAGCTCACCCTGTTTGCCCTATTCTGATCTTCTGGAGTAGTACTAAGAGTATTTTAGGGAATTCAGTATATAGAGAATATAGAGAGTATATAGTATATAGAGAGCATAATGAGAATATTCTTATTCAGCTAAGGGTGTGATACAGGACTTTTAAAGTGGGATAATTGGGATGAATGTGATTTTTATTGGGTAATTTTATATGAATGTAATTAATTGGGATGAATGTAAATTTTGGCAAGAGTAAGTTCTACTCAATTTTTTTTTAATCTTTGTGCATTTTACGATATTACTTTGAAAAAATAAAAGAGATAACGGAATAATAGATCAAAAGATGGAAGGATAATACTTTTTATAGGAAGTTACATTCTTTTAAATCATTTTTTAGAACCCTTAGAGTAAAAACTAATATAGTAAACATATTATTTATATAAACTGGTTTCTAAATAATACAACTAATAGGTAAAAATTGAAGATATTACTTTAATATTCAACAAGAGCTAAGAGCTCAGGCATAATGCCGGTCGGGATTTAAAATAAGAGCTCTGAGTCACGAGGTCCTTCTAAATATCAAAATTCATTAGGATCCCATCACCCACCCGTAAGTTATAAATACCTCATTTTTTTCTAATTTTTGCTTTCCTTTCAGCCCTTCAAATGGTCGAATCGGGGAAAACGACTTTATCTAGTCAATTTATGCAGCTCCATGACAAGCCTACCAATTTTCATCGTCCTAGCACGTCCAGAAGCAAGTAAAACTAGCCATAGCACTGAACCCCACATCCTAACTCCCCCAAAGAGAGTGGATCCAGTACAGCTACGTCAATAACGTATCTATGACATTTGCTTATTCTACCTACCAAGTTTCATCCCGATTTCTCCACTCTAAGTGTTTTCCAAGATTTCCGGTTTCCCCTTCCAACTCTCCCCAGTGACCAGAGATCTGGTAGAGATTTGAAATAAGAACTCTGAGACATGATTTCCTTGTAAATATCAAGAATCATTAAGATCCGGTCACCAGTTCTTAAGTTAAAATTACCTCAATTTTTCTAATTTTTCCAAATTAACACCCCCAGCTCCCCCAAAGAGAGCGGATCCATTCTAATTATGTCAATCACAATCTATAACTTGTGTTTGTTCTTCCCGTCAAGTTTCATACCGATCTCTCCGCTCTAAGCGTTTTCCAAGATTTCCAGTTTCCATGACCCCTGGTTCCCCCTTCCATCCCCCCATGTCCTCACTTCCAATTCGAATTGAAAATGGAGTATCTGAGATATACGATCCTTCTATATATCAAGTTTCATGAAGATCCGGTCATCCATTCGAAAGATAAAAATACCTCAATTTTCACGTTTTCCAAGAATTCTGGTTTCCCCCCTCCAACTCCCCCAATGTCACCAGATCTAGTCAGAATTCAAAAGAAGAGCTCTAAAGCACAACATCATTCTAAATATTACATTTCATTAAGATCTAATCACCCGTTCGTAAGTTACAAATACCTCATTTTTTCTATTTTTTCCAAATACTCCCCCCCCCCAACTCCACCAAAGAGAGCAGATCCGGTCCAGTTATGTCAGTATCGTATCTTGAACTTGTTCTTATTCTTCCCACCAAGTTTCATCCTGATCTCTCTGCTTTAAGCGTTTTCCAAGATTTCCGGTTCCCCCCCTCCCATTGACGCTGACTCTGGTCAGGATTTAAAATAAGAGATATGAGTTACGAGGTCCTTCTAAATACGAAATTTTACTATGATTTGATCACTCCTTCGTAAGTTAAAAATACAATTTTTTTTAATTTTTCAGAATTAACCCCCTCCCCCCACTCCCCCAAATAGAGCGGATTTGTTCCGGTTCTGTCAACCACGCATTTAGACATTCTGCTTATTTTTCCACCAAGTTTCATCCTCATCCCTACACTCTAAGTGTTTTCCGAGATGTTAGGTCCCCCCCAGCTCCCCCAATGTCACTGGATTCAGTCGAGATTTAAAATTAGAGCTCTGAGATACAATATCCTTCTAGACATGAAATTTAATTAAGATCCTATCACCCGTTCGCAAGTTAAATATACGTCATTTTTTCTAATTTCTTTGATTTAACCGTCCCCCCCCCATTCTCCCCCCTAGATAGTCGCATCAGAAGAACGACAATTTTTTATTTTATCTGGTCTGGTTCCTGATACGCTTGCCAAATTTAATTGTCCTAGCTTATCTGGAAGGGCCTGAACTAGCAAAACCAGGACAGACAGACAGACAGACCGACCGACAGAATTTACGATCGTGGTTTGTCACTTAATAGTTACCAAGTGCCATAAAATATAGATTGAATAAAACTGGCTTCTATGCTGTAGAACAACTAGTTACAAACTATATATCACTTTTATATCCAAGTACGACCAAATATTGTTTTTTTATTTAAAAGGACAATAAAGGTACTGAAAGACGCAAAGAAAGGGTCATTTAGAAGCAACAAAAAAGATAGAGATAGCAAAGAGATGAAGTCTAGACAAAGAGAAAAGAGGCATAAAGGTAGAGAGTAGGGTCTAAAAAAGAGAAATAGATTAGCACTTCCAAATATAGTGGTAATCTTAATATTGCCGTTTTCAGGCTATAGAGTAAAACCACTTCTTGTAAAGTAGAAAGTAAAAAAATAAATAAAAATAAAATCAGCCAAAAACATACAGCACTGAGTGTAAGGAGCAAAATTTAAAATGAACAAAAAATATGTCTCTGATATAAACTTCCGCTTCAGACACCTTCCATCTGTAAGGTAATATTTTTAAGTCCTTCAAATAAGCTTCTCCTTACCAATACATAGCTCATGCTATGATAAATGCATTTACAGCTAAAAAGGGGGAGCGGCGGTTTTGCAGCCCTCTCTCCTATATAGAATAGTTTCTGTTCGTCTTAAGTTTCAATGTTGCTTTTAACTTTCAGTAGAATTTTCCACAGACCATTCTGTCCTCGCTAATATCTTTTCTTGGCTATTACCTCTAGAAAATTCTCTTTGATTCAATATTTTTAATTTCATTTCTGATTATTTCTCGAATGCTCTTAGGAATCTCTTTTTCCTTTTTGAAGATATTTCTCTAAGTAGTCTCCCTCCCCCCTTAGAGATTCCCTCCTTGAAAATCATTAATATATTTCCAAATAACAAACAATATATGCAGAAAAGTGGTAAATATTACTATGTATTCAACTTTCCAACCACAAAACATTCTCTTTTCCCTTGAGGAAATTCCCAAATGTAAAAATCCTCCTGCAAAATCTCCCTCGAGAAAAATCTCCCCCTAAAATGTTTCTCTTTGGCAATTCAACTAAGTTTCATGGAACTAGTCGCTTAAGGTCCCAACTGGCGATGCTTTCTCCCTGTGAACTGTTGGGGGTCAAGTAATCCTCACAACATGGTATTCTAGGACGACTGGATTGATATAAAAACCCATTGGAAGAAAAAAAAACATACAAAAAAAAAATTACAAAAAAAAATAAAAAAAAATAATAATAAATGAAAAGGTTTTCCCCCAGTTCCCCATTGTCTTCTCGGGACCAGAATATAACTTGTACTATACTGAAAAACAAGAAGCAAAAATACAAATGAATCTAGATTTTAAGTTTATATGCACATAGTAATATTTATTCCTTATAGTCTTAAATTTGTTTTTATTCAAGTCATTAAAGGGAAGCATTATGAAAGTAGCATAAATAAAAGTAGAATAAAACATAAATAGAAGTAGATTTTAAATTTAAAATAAATATGCTAATATTTTCCCCTAAAGTGTTAACAATTTTTTATTTATTAAAGTCGTAAAAGTAAAAACATTTCAAATATACTTTCTGTTCAAAAAAAATACAAATGATGTTATTTTTCAAAGAGGGTGCAAATTTGCATTTGCACTTACAAAGTCACATAGTTTACAAGAAATAATGTTAACAAAACATCTCGAATAACATTAAAATTGTTTTTTAAGTTATATTAACAATATAAATAGATCCTATTGATTTTTGTTAATATAAGCAAACAGTTTTTAAACATTTAAGGAGTGAACCAGCTTAATAGTAACTGAAACTCTAATAAACGGAGTTTTAATACCAGTAGTTACATCATAAGAATCAAATTTCAATGCTGTTTATAAATATATAAGTTTTGTCAAGTTATGTCTTACCTGTCAAAAGTTAATAGCTGAGAAAATTTGCCTGAATTAAGAAATTAGAGGGCATACCTCCTAAAAGCCGAAAAATATTAACGAAAATTACATCATCAGAATCAGCGTGTCAGAAAATCGTGTTGTAGAAGTTTCAAGCTCCTATATACAAAAAAGAGGAATTTTGTATTTTGTGCCAGAAGGCAGATCACGGATGCGTGTTTATTTTTTATTAAATAAAAAAAAACTAGTTTTTAAACTGAAAGTAAGGAGCGACATTAAAACTTAAAAAAAAGAAATTACTCCGTGTATGAAAGAGGCTGTTCCCTTCTCAACGCCCCACTCTTTACGCTAAACTTCGACTCTTTCTCTCAATTCTACTTTATTAAACAGTAAAAAACTTTAGCGTAAAGAGTGGGGGGTTGAGAAGGAAACAGCCCCTTTCATACACGGAGTAATTTCTGTTTGTTTTAAGTTTTAATGCCGCTCTTTACTTTCAGTTAAAAAACAATTTTTTATTTAATTTCTGAACGTTTTTGAATTAATGTATATTTGATTTTGGCTCTCCGCACATAAATTATTAAATAAAGTTTGCATATTAATTTTTTTTCGCTAAATGGCTTTCTCTTAGTTTAAATCAGACGATTTTGAGAAAAAAGGGGTGGGGGAGGAGGCCTAATTTCCCTCTAGTTTTTTGGTTACTTTAAAAGGCAACTAGAGGTTTTAATTTTTAACGAACTTTATTATTGGTAAAAAATATATTTAACTTAAAAATTAACTTATGTAACGCACTTTTATATTCTTATATTTTTATTATGTATAGAAGGGGATTTTGTCCCCTCGCTAATACCTTACTCTTTATACTAAAGCTTAACTTTTGTCCCAGCTCTTTAAGAATTACCCCTTATTCAGAGAGGCCGTAAAATAAATAGTTAAAATTACTAAAAATACTTTAGCGTAAAGAGCGAGGTATTTAAGAGGAGATGAACCTCTCATATGTGTAATAATCTCTATCCGTTTTAAGTATTAATGCTGCTCCTTACTTTCAGTTGAAAAAACTTTTTTATATTTTTTTTTCATTGTTTTTTTTTAATAATAATGCTAGAAAATCATGCGCCCCCTTCATTGAATTTCTCTTCCTCCATGTCAAATTCCTCCAAGGAAAGAAAGCACCCTCCCCTCGACCCCCCAAACAAAAATAATACCCCTGAAAAACGTCTGTACACTTCCCTATAACCCCTACTGTATGTAAACACTGGTCAAAGTTTGTAACTTGCAGCCCCTCCCCCGGGATTCTGGGGGAGTAAGTCATCCCAAAGACATAGTTATTATGGTTTTCGTCTATGGTGAACAAAATGGCTATCGCAAAATTTGGATCTGTTGAATTTGGGAAAAAATAGCGTGGGAGGGGGCCTAGGTGCCACCCAATTTTTTTCTCACTTAAAAAGGGCACTAGAAATTTTTATTTTCGTTATGATGAGCCCTCTTGTGACACTCTAAGACTAATCAATCGATAGTATGACCCCAAGAAAAAAAATAAAATAAAAATGAATAAAATAACCACGCACCCGTGATCGGTTTTCTGGCAAAAAAAATACGAAGTCCCACATTTTTGTAGATAGGAGCCTGAAACTTCTAAAGCAGGGTTCTATTATACGCTGAATGCGATGTTTTGATTTTTGTTAAGATTCTATTGCTTTTAGGGGGTGTTTTCCCCTATTTTCAAAAAATACGGCAAATTTTCTCAGGCTTGTTACTTTTGATGACAAAGACTAAATTTGATGAAACTTATATATTTGAAATCAGCATAAACATCCAATTCTTTTGATTTATCTTTTAGTATCAAAATTTTTAGAGTATCATTTACTTTTGAGCCGGGTCGCTACTTACTACAGTTCGTTACCATGAACTGTTTAATTTAGTTTTTTCGTTTTTTCCCAAGGGGCGAATGCCCAAAGCAGGAGCAAGTTAAAATTAGCATAGGTCTTACCTGATGAGTCCCCTCTTACACCCCAGGGGTAGAGGCTGCTAAGTGTGCCTGCCTTTACCCACTGGTAGGCAGGCAGATCCAGTACTTCGGGCTGCTTAAAGCGTTGTTGGTAATGCCAGAAGACTTCAGATTACTCCAGTTAATATTAACACGTCTTATACATAAGTTATAAAACGTCTTATAAATAAGTTATAAAACACTTTATAAGTAATAAATATACGTAACTTAAAAATTAACTTGCATAGCAAACTTCTATATTTTTATATTTTATTTTCGTATATGAGGGTGTTCGCCCCCTTCTCAATACCTTTCTCTGTACACCAAAGCTTGAATTTTGTCCAAATTCTTCAATAATGACCCCTGAACCACAAAGGTCGTTGAATAAATAGTTGAAATTACTAAAAATTCTTTAGGGTAAAGAGCGACGTATTGTGGAGGAGATGAACCCCCTTACATACATAATAATTTCTCTTCGTCTAAACTTTTAATGCTGCTCCATGCTTCCAGTTGAAAAAAACTTTTTTTTTTATTTATATTCAAATTTTTTTAATAATGCTAGAAAATCCAACGCCTCCTTCATGGAAATTCACTTCCCTCATGATAAAATCCTCCATGGAAAATTCCTCCCAATTAACTCCTTCCCATCGACCCCCCCCACCACAAAAAAGTCCCCCTGAAAGCATATCTACACTTCCTAATAATCATTAATATATGCAAACAATGGTCAAAGTTTTAATTTGCAGGCCCCTCTCCAAGGGACTTTGGGGGATTAAGTCGTTCCCGAAGACATAAATATTAGGTTTTTCTACTATGTTTCACAAAATGTCGATTTCAAAATTTTGATATGGCGACTTTTTAAGAAAAATGAGCATGGGAGGGGGCCTAGATACCCTCCAATATTTTTTGTCACTTAAAAAGGGAACTAAAATTTTCAATTTCCATCAGAATGAGCCGTCTCGTGACATTTGTTATTTGAAATTTGCTGGTAGATTGTGAACCATATCCTGCCTTATACCCAGCCTGCCATATACTACTGCTTACTCTGTGCCTGTCTTGTTGTTCACATTAAGTAAGTAATGAAAGGTCAAATCAAACCACCCTGTGAACTTAGGTCAGACAGCTCACTCCAATTCTCTGGATCAGAATCTGTCTCAGAGGAAATACTCATGCTGACTAGCCACATGAATAATATACAAATTAAACACAAAATGTTAGCAGATTCACTGCATCCTGACAGCCTTAAATCTTCAGTGAAAGGGTTACTTGATGACCTTATATTGGCCAAGATCTCTACCCAGGTAGATGAGGCTGTGACCAAAATGAAAGAGGAACAGGCATTCATTCAACATGATGCCACTATTTCTTCAGATAAGCTGGATGCAATCAAGCAGGATGTGTATGCTGGCCTCAGTCTAGATCTTAGTAGTCTAGTTGATAAGACCCTTGAAAGCTATAATAAACGCATATTTTCAATTGAATCTTCTTTGACTACTCTAGGGTCATCAATGAAAGACCTTGAGAGCTCTTTCAAGCCTATCCAGTCTAGCCTGGCAAGATTAAATGATCGTTTTGAACAACAGGCTTTGAGCAACAAAATTATTGTCTTTGGGGTAAAAGAAGATGTCCCCATTGAAAACACTGAAAGTCAGTTCATGTCACTATGTCCTGTGAAATTTCCTGACATACCAATTACCCAGTCTGATGTTGTATCAGCCAAAAGAATTGGCAAACCATCTGCCAAACCCAGACCCATAGTTGTAGAATTTTGTAATTTACGAATTCGCCAACTGCTTCTCAGACAAAAGAAGGATTTGAAAGGATCTGGGACACTATTTTTTGAGATGCTTACAAAACCACGCTTACAGCTTCTTTCATATGCCAAGTCAATGTTTGGTTTACGTAATGTTTGGTCCAGTAAAGGTGATATCCTGTATAAAACTCAGTCTGGAAGAGTAGTTAAGTTCAGTGATCAGGATGAAATTGATTTGTGTGCTGCAAATGCAGAGAATTAAAGTGATGGATTTTAGTTCACTTTGTTATTATGTGTTGAATTGTTTTTGTATGAATTTATTTTATGTTCTTACATTTTACCTCTTTCACTCTTCACTGTCTTCACATAATTTTGACTTGTGCTATATTATGCTTTGGGGGAATACCTTGGATTATATGTCCCTTCCCACTAATATTGCTCTATGTTTGTTTGTGATTCTACCACCTTCATGTAGTTTGCTTTCTTTTTTACTCTTGTCATGTCAGCATACTTATAGCTCACATACTTTTAACTGGTTACACATTATATTTTGTGCCACTCCTTTAATTAATATGTGCCTTTCCACTGATTTTTCATTATGTTTGTTTGTGATCCTATCACCATCATGTTGCATGGCTTCTAGAACGTTCTTGTTATGTCTTCACACTTGCAGCTCATCGAGTTTTGACTGGTCCCATATTATATTTTGGGCCAATATTATGATTAATATATGCCATCCTACTGAATTTTTTTTTATTTTTTTTTTTGACTCTCTCACTTCATGTAGGCCAATTTCTATCATATTTTTGTCATGTCAGCATAATTGCAGCTCTTATAATATTGACTGGCTCCACATTATACTTTTGGCCAATCTTTTGACAAATATATGCCATCCCACTATTATTTCCTTATTTATGTTTGTGATCATATCACCTTCATTTTGCCTTAATTCTACCATATCTTTGTTCTGTGTGTTCACATGCAGATGTGTGTGCACATAATTTTGATTTCTCAAATCTATTTTGGTCTTTTACTTTGAACATTGTGTGTCATACCATTGATATTTATTTATATTTGTTTGTGTTCCTATCACCTTCATGTATGCTATTTTCTATCACACTTTTGTCATGTCAGCACACTTACAGCTCACATAAATTTTACTGGTCCCATATTGTAAATTTAGCCTATTCTTCAAATATTATGAGCCATCCTACTAATTTCTCTTTACGTTTGTTTGAGATCCTATTGCCTTTACGTAGCCTGATTTCTGTCATTGTTTGTCATGCCTTAACACTCGAAGCTCATCTTTTCCTGACTGGTGCCACATTATTTGACCCTTTTCATTGGTTAAAATTTGCCATCCCACTGATATTTCTTTTTCTTTGTTTATGCTTCCATTACCTTCAAGTGTAATATGGATAATGTGTCATTTGTGAAGGTTTTATATGTCTGAGATAAATATGGGTGATTTCTCTTTCCTTTTGAATTCTTCTATTCTTAATTCAGTTATATTTGATCAACCAAGTAGTGCTGGTAAACAAGAGGCACACACATTTGACCCTCTCCTTGAATCTATGGTTAATTCTAGATGTAATTATCACACCACCATTGATTATTGTGATAATATTATGCCCTCACTCTCTTCAAACAGTTGCTTTAATGTTTTTTGTTTGAATGTGCGTGGGATAAGAGATAAGTGGGACACTCTTAAATCGTATCTGTGGTCTGATTATTCTTGCCCTTTTGTTGTCATAGGCTTGACGGAAACATGGTTATCTGACAGAGATAATTTTACAGCTTATGACATGCATGGTTATATTGCTATTCATGTCCCTAGAATGGTAACAAAGTGTTCTGGGGGTATTTCTTTGATCATAAAATCTAGTATTGAATTTTGTAGAAGATCTGATCTTGAATCCTTGTTTACATCGGTGGTGTCTAATAGTAGGACAGTTTATTCTCTTGTTATTGATCTGAAAAGCCAGGTTGCATGTGATACTGTTTGTTTGTTTTATAAGCCCCCTCCTTTTCAAGCACATCTGTTCTGTGATTTGCTTGATCAGCTTTCTGGTGTGGGGACTTTCTCTAAAAAACAGATTTGTGTTTTGGGAGACTTTAATTGTAATATGTTAAATGTTGGATCAAATGATGAATGTGACCATCTTTTTGATGTATTTTCTTCTTCTGGGCTACTTCCTTCAATTTTTTTTCCTTCACGTGTTGACCCTTCAAGAAATTCTGCCACTTTAATAGATAATATTTTCACTTCTCATTCTCCTAATTTGAGGTTCTCGTTTGGTCTTGTTTTCACTGATCTTTCTTATCACTTCCCTATTTATCTATCACTATCTGTGCCTAAAACAGAGATTACTGTGGATGAGAAAGGCGAGTCTTCTTTTAGAACTTTTACAAATAGAGAAATTTCTAATTTAATACATAGTCTTCAGAGTAATGATTGGTCTAGTGTTCTTGAAGCTAATGATGCTGATTGTGCAACTAGATTATTTTTGTGTCGTATGGGCACTCTGTTGGATAAGCATTTTCCTCTTAGAAAGAGGCCAAGGAATTTTACACCTAAATGCCCATGGATGTCTAGAGGTCTGATCAATGCAACCCATATGAAGGCGTCTTTGTTCAAGGCTGCATGTAAAAGTAAGACACAGAAGGATCTTCTGAGGTATAAACATTACAAAAGTGTGCTCACTTCTTCAGTTCGTTTAGCAAAAAAGCTGTATTTTTCGCGTCGAATTAATGAGTGTAAAGGAAATTTGCGCAAGGTTTGGACTGTAATTAACGAAGCTCTCTCCCGTAAGAAACTCAAACAATATTCCTCATCTCTTTATAGGAAAGCTGATGGATCTGTTGTGGATAAAAAAATCCTTAGCAAGTGCCTTCAATTCGTATTTCACCACACTTCCCTCAGTTCTCATTCCACCCCTGAGTAGAGTAAGTTGTTTTCCTATGACAGAGAAGTCTTTTTTCCTTTCCCCATGTAGTACTACTGAGATTTCTAGTATTATTTCTCAACTTCCAAGTAGTTGTTCAGTTGATAGTTTTGGTTTGAGTAATAATGTCCTTAAAAAAATCAGTCAGTTTGTTTCTCATCCCATCTCACACATAACTAACCTCTTTCTTTCTTCTGTTTTTTTTCCTCATTTATTTAAAGTTACTACCCTTGCATAAAAAGGTGATTCTTCTCTAATTTCAAATTACAGACCTATTTCTCTTCTTCCCGTCATCTCAAAGGTTGTTGAAAAAGTAGTGTATCGTCGACTCTCTTCATTTGTATTTAGTACTAACTCAACTGCTGGAAATCCTCTCATCACTAACCATCAGTATGGTTTTTTTCCCTCATTCTCTACCTTGCACGCACTTTCTGATGCAACTGAGTTTGTGCGTGTTAATCTGGACAAGGGCTTGTGTGTTTTGGGTCTATTTCTCGACTTTTCTAAGGCCTTTGATATGGTTGACCACAATGTTCTTCTGTCTAAATTATCTTTATTTGGAGTGCATGGAGTCCCACTAGAATGTTTTACGTCCTACCTCTCGGAGAGATCTCAGTATGTTTTGGTTAACTGTACTTCTTCCTCTACTTTGCCTGTATCGAAAGGTGTCCCACAAGGCTCTGTGCTTGGACCACTTTTATTTCTAATTAACATCAATGATCTTGTTGATGGTCTTCATCCCCATGTTCACCCTGTCTTTTTGCTGATGACAGTAACTTTTTCATTGCTGCAGTGGACCTGCCATCTGCCACTTCTATGGCTCAAGGTCTTCTTGATAAAGTAAAGGATTGGTGCTGGTCAGATGGTATGGCTCTTAACAGCCAAAAGAGTGCAATTGTGAACTTCAGGACCCCTTACCGTATGCAAGACGTACAGGAGCCAATCACCCTGACTTTTGGGAATGATATTATACCACAAGCTACTGTGATGAAATTTCTTAGTGTGTATCTTGACTGTTTTCTTTCTTTCAAACCGCATATAACTCATACCCGTTCCTTAATCCTCCACCAGTCTTCAATGTTGCACCGCATTAACTCATTTCTTCCTCCTGATATTATGGTTTTTCTTTATTATGCTTTTATTTATCCTTACCTTTCTTATTGTTGCTCTGTCTGGGGTAATACTAATAAATCTCTTCTCTGCTCACTTCAAAGAGCCCAAAATAGGGTAGTGAAGGCTACTTTTCTTTTCCCTCGGCTTTACCCTTCCTCTGATCTTTATAATGATACTGGAATAGCTCCGCTGAATCATATTATAGGTAAAAGGACTCTTTATATTGCGCATTCTGCTTTTCTAGGTACTCTCCCAACGCCCCCACAGCAGTTTTTCTCACGGACAGGCTCAGGTAGGTACTTTTCTTCTTTACGTAATTCTTCTCGACGATTTATTTTACCAAAACGATCTTCTACAGCAGGCCAGAGGTCTCCAGTATATCAATCAATTCTATTATGGAACTCCATCCCTTCGGATGTCCCTCTTTTTCTTTCTGCAAAGGCATTATTTCGTCGGGTATTTCCAATTCAATAATTTTTCTCTCTTTATTAATCCTTTCCTAATTTGTATGTCTCTTCTCTTCTTATAAAATCATTTTCAGCTATATGTTAAATCTCCTTCTAAATCTTCTATCTGTTAAATATCCTATCTATTCAATGTCCTTGTCTTGTTCCAGTGTTTTTTTTTTTTTTTTTTTTTTTTTATATATTTTATAATAGTGTTTTATTCTTGTTCTCTGTGGTCCATTACAAGCAAAGCTTCTTGGGCCTAGTAACCACTTTACGTTTGTAATAGTTTTTTTCCTTTTGGTATCAATAAATTGATTGATTGATTGATTGAAATACTCGTAAAAAATAAAAAAACTTGTAGTTCCCATTTTACGTAACAAAATCGAAGGGTCAACTTGGCGTTCTCCCCCACCTCATTTTTTTTAGACCGTCCGATCAAAACTATGAGAAAGACATTAAGGAAAAAAAAATGTAAATTCCGTTTATTTAATCATGTACGGTGAGCCAAAATCAAAACATGTATTAATTCAAAATTGCTCAGAACTTAAATTAAGAGAAAATAGGTTTTTTCGACTGAAAGTAAGGAGCAACATTAAAACTTAAAACGAAAAGAAATTATAAGCGGCACCCCTCTTATACAAAGTAGTTTCTGTTCGTCTTAAGTTTTATTATTGCTTTTCAATTTAAGTAAAAATTCATTATTGTGTTTAATAAGTTTCTGGAGATGTTTTTATTCAATATCAAAAAATCAACATCAAGATTTTATATCCATATATAATTATAAATTTCAATTCATTCTGGGATGCCCACCTTTCCTCTCTATAAAAGTCAATCCCCCCTGAAAATTAATTCTGGATCAGAAATTTTTGCAAAAATAGTCCATCATAGCTTAAATTCCTATTCTCCTCTTGACGTTATCCTCGGTCAATTTTGTCCTTGCTAAAGTTTCCCCTTGACAATTATCCTCTAGAAAATTATTTATGCTTTCATATAAATTCAATTTTATTTCTCATTATTTCTCAAATATTCCCCAAATCTCTTTTCTCTTCTTGAAGAAATTTCTCCTAGCAATCATCCCCCCATAAAAACTCTCCCCTTGAATATCACTCATGTAGCTACAAAAACAATAAGATATTGAGAAAATTGACAAACAGAACTATTTATCCGAATTCCCAACCACACAAAATTCCCTTCCCCATTAGAAAATTCCCCCATTTAAAATTATCAAGTCTAGTCTTCCTCAAACCCCCCTCCCCTTCCAAATAATGTCTTTATAAAGTAATTAAAGTAAGTTTTGCGGCACTAGATTCTTGAAGTACAAACTAGCAATGCTTACTCCCAGGGGACTGTGGGGGGTTAAGTAACGCTCAAACACATAGTTATTAGATCTTTTGACTCTTCCTTCTTTGTGAGAATTCTCCCCCCTTCCCCCTGAGAATTCCTTAAGTTTGAATGCTCTTAGGGTAAACAAAAAGTTTACCCTACCTCAAATTCCTCTTCTCCTCTTAATGTTTTTTTTTCTGAACCATTTCATCTTAACAAAAAATTTCCGTTATACAATTCCCTCTAAAAAATTCTCTTTAATTTCATATAGGTTTTATATTATTTTTTATAGTTTCTGATATAATCCCAGGAATCTCTTCATCCTTCTTGAATAAAATTATCCGAGTAAACATCCCCACCATAACAACTCCCAATTTGAAAATTAGTCATATATTTAGGTGCTGCAACCCTCATGTTTTCTTAAGAATAGACAAAATTTTCACTTACCCCGATTCCTTCTCAAGACCAGTATATAATTTGCACTTTAGTGAAAAAAAAAATTTGTTTTTGCATTTTATGCTTTTGCTTTTCTATGGTTTTGTTCCAGAATCTCCCTGGAAAAATATTCCACAATGAAATGGGAAAAATTACATGGAAGAAAACTTTGCAGGTCTCCCGCATCACTTTCCCGAAGATAACACAACAAACTGAGCCATATTTAAGCACAAAAACTCAAAACAAGCCTCCCATTCCCTAGAGATACATCTTTATAAAACTAAATAGTGGGCTGATATAATGATAATCAGCGTTGATGCTTCGTAAAAAAATGAGCTTTTTCTTACTCGATCAAAGGTGCCACGTAGACACCAAAGTTTAATGTTCAAAATTGAAATATGAACCTGTAAGGAGAGTGAACGAGATTTGTCTATTGGGGATTAATTTCTCCATCGATCTATTGTTTGAAAAAAATAAAATTAAGATTTACACTTTAGTTAAAAGTGCTAATCACTTTTTCTCTTTTTTAGACCCAAACCCTATGTTTTCTTAATTTAGAAACCCGTTTTATAGAACATATATTTTGGATATGATAGAGATATCTTGGGTTTTCGCCTCTTTGTTATATTATTTAGTAGCCAGTTTATATATATATATATATATATATATATATATATATATATATATATATATATATATATATATATATATATATATATATATATATATATATATATATATATATATATATATATTAAGTTTTCTATGTTAGTTCCAAATATTTCAATCACGTATGTACAACTTGTGCTTATTCTTTTCTTCAGGTTTCATCCCGATCCCTCCACTCTAAGCGTTTTCCGGTTTCTGGTTTCCAATATCCCTGTTTCCCCCTCCAATCCTCTTTGTCCTCGGATCCAATTCGAATTGAAAATGGAGTATTTGAGACTTAAGATCCTTCTGTATGTCAAGTTTAATTAAGATCCGATTACCCATTCGAAAGATAAATATACCTAAATTTTCACGTTTTCCAAGAATTCCGGTTTTTCCCTCCAGCTCCCCCAATGTCACCATATCTAGTCATAATTTGAAATGAGAGCTCTAAAGTACAAGATCATTTTAAATGTTATATTTCGTTAAGATCTGATCACCCGTTCGTAAGTTACAAATACCTATTTTTTCTTTTTTTTCGAATTCCCTCCCCCCCAACTCCAAGGGAGAGATCATATCGTGTCCGGTTATGTAAGTCTCGTATCTAGAACTTGTGCTTATTCTTCCCACCAAGTTTCTTCCTGATCTCTCTGCTTTAAGCATGTTCCAAGATTTCCTGTTCCCCCCCCCCCAACCAGTCCCCCTCCCAATGAAACTGAATCTGGCTGGGATTTGAAATAAGAGATATAATTTACGAGGTCCTTCTAGATATAAAATTTCATTAAGATCTGATCACTCCTTCTTAAGTTAAAAATATCTTATTTTTTCTAATTTTTCAGAACTAACCCCCCCCCCCTGCTCCCCCTAATAGAACGGATGCGTTCCGGTTCTGTCAGTCCTGTATTTAGGACCTCTGCTTATTATTTTCCACCTTCCTGATCCTGATCCCTCCACTCTAAGCGTTTTCCAAGATTTTAGGTTCCCCCCAACTCCCCCAATGTCTCTGGATCCAGTCGGTATTTACAATAAGAGCTTTGAGATACGATATCCTTCTAAAAATCAAATTTCATCAAGATCCTAACACCCGTTCGTAAGTTAAAATACGTAATTTTTTCTAATTTATCTGACTTAACCGTCCCCCATTCCTCCTCCCCCCCCCCGAGTTGGCCGCATCGGGAAAACGACAATTTCCAATTTAATTGGGTCTGGTTCCTGATACGCCTGCCAAATTTCATTGTCCTAGCTTACCTGGAAGTGCCTAAACTAGCAAAGCCCGGACAGACAGACAGACCGACAGACCGACGGACAGAATTTACGATCGTTGTTTGTCACTTAATACTTACTAAGTACCATTAAATATAGATTGTATAAAACTACTTTCTAAGCTGTGGAACAACTAGTTACAAACTCTATATATCACTTTTATATCCATGTACAACCAAACATTGTTCTTATTAAAAAAAGGACAAAAAAGGTATTTAAATACGCAAAGACAGGGTCATTTAGAAGTAAAAAAAAGATAGAGATAGCAAAGAGACGAAGAATAGGCCAAGAGTTTAAGAGTAGGGTCTAAAAGAGAGAAAAGGAGATTAGCACTTCCAAATAAAGTGGTAATCTTAATATTGTCGTTTTCAGGCTTTAGAGTAAAACCACTTGTTGTAAAGTATAAAGTAAAAAAATAAAATAAAATAAAATCAGCCAAAAACATGCAGCACTGAGTGTAAGGAGCAAAATTTAAAATGAACAAAAAATTATGTCTCTGATTTAAACTTCCCCTTCACACACCCTCTATCTGTAAGTTAATATTTTTAAGTCTTTCAAATAAGCTTCTCCTTACAAATACATAGCTCATGTGTTTTAGGATTGTTTTTTTCTTATAGATTTGAATAAAATGTCAGACTTAGGCACTTAGGCATTTACAGCTAAAAAGGGGGGAGCGGCGGTTTAGCAGCCCTCCCTCCTATATAAAATATTTTCTTTTCGTCTTAAGTTTCAATGTCACTACTAACTTTCAGTAGAATTTTCCACAGACCATTCTGTCCTCGGTATTATTTCTTCTTGGCAATTACCTCTAAGAAATTCTCTTTGCTTCCATATTTTTTAATTTTGTTTCTGATTATTTCTCGAATGCTCTTAGGAATCTTTTTTTCCTTTTGAAAATATTTCTCCAAGTAGTCTCTCCCCATTAGAAATTCCCTCCTTGAAAATCAGTAATATATTTCCAAATAACAAACAATATATATGGAAAAGTGGTAAATAGTACTATGTATCCGGCTTTTCAACCACACAACATTCTCTTTTCCCATGAAGAAATTCCTCCATGTAATAATCCTCCTGCCTAACCTACCTGGAGAAACCCCCACCCCCACCAAAAAAGATGTCTTTTAAGTAATTTGAGTAAGTTTGATGGAACTAGACCCTTAAGGTCCCAAATGGCGATGCTTTCTCCCAGTAAACTTTTGGGGTCAAGTAATCCTCAAAAACATGGTATTCTAGGACGACTGGATTGATAAAAAAACCCATTAGAATAACAAAAAACATGAACACAAGAATAAATAAATGAAAAAGTTTTCACATTTCCCCATTGCTTTCACAGGACCAGAACATAACTTGAACTATACTGAAAAACAAGAAGCAAAAATACAAATGAATGTAGATTTTAAGGTTAATTTGCACATAATAATATGTATTCCTTAGAGTACAAACATCATTTAGTACAAATGATGTTATTCTTCAAAGAGTGTACAAATTTCCATATGCACTTGCAGAGCCACATACTTTACAAGAAGTAATGTTAACAAAACACCTCGAATAGCATCAAAATTGGTTTTTAAGTTATATTAACAGTATAAGTAGATCCTATTGATTTTTGATAATATAAGCAAACAGTTAGTGGTTACAAACTGTAGTAAGGAGTGAACCAGCTGAATAGTAGCCAAAACTCCAAAAAAAAGAGTTTTAATACCAATAGTTACATCAAAAGAATCAAATTTTAATGCTGATTTTGAATATAAAAGTTTTGTCAAGTTTAGTCTGTCCCTATCAAAAGTTAAGAGCTGAGAAATTTGCCTTAATTAAGAAAATAGGGGGCACACCTCCAAAGAGCCTTAAAATCGTAACGTAAATTACACCATCAGATTATGTGTGTCACAAAACCCTATATATAACCTATATATATGACCCTATATATAAGAAAATAGGGGGCATATCTCCTAAAAGCCGTAAAATCTTAACGGAAATTACATCATCAGATTCAACGTGTCAGAAAACCGTGTTGTAGAAGTTTCAAGCTCCTTTCTACAGAATAAAGGAATTTTTTATTCTGTGCCAGATGGCAGATCACGGATGCGTTTTTATTTGTAAAAAAAGACAAGTTTTTAAACAGAAAGTAAGGAGTGGCATCAAAACTTAAAACGAACAGAAATTACTTTGTATATTAAAGGGGTTACTTCCTAATCAACGCCCCACTCTTTACGCTAAAGTTTGACTCTTTCTCTTAACTCTCCTTTTTAAAACAGTAGAAAACTATTTTTTCAACAGCCATTTTGATTCAAGGATCATTCTTAAGGATTTGGGACAAAATTCCAGCTTTTGTGCACAGAGCAAGGTATTGACGAAGCGGTGAACCCCCTCATATACGTAATAAAAATATAAAAATGTTAAGTAACCAACATTGAAGGGGTATCTAGGCCCTCTCCTCCACCCCTTTTTCTTATCAAAATTGTCCGATCAAAACTATGAGAAGGCCATTAGGCAAAAAACAAAAATATGCAAATTTTGTTAATTTATTCATTAACGCCAAGCCAAAGTCAAAACATGCATTAATTCAAAACCGTTCCGAAAATAAATTTTAAAAAATAGGATTTTTCAACTGAAAGTAAGGAGAGAGATTAAAAGTTAGAACATAAATTATTCAGTATATGACAGTGGTGGTCCCCTCCTCGACGCTAATGTCATCACTCTTTATGCTAATGTTTTTACTGTTTGAAGAAGTAGAGTTGGGAAAAAGAGTCCAACTTTAGCGTAAAAAGCGAAGTGTCGAGAAGAGGAAAACCCCTTTCATATTTTGAGTAATTTCTGTTTGTTTCAAGTTTTAATGTCGGTCCTTACTTTCAATAGAAAAGTTTTTTTTATTTAATGTAAAGGAATGAATAATTGCCTGTCAAGCATTATGTCTTAAAATTCATTGTTTAGCTAGGGTAGGGGATACCTAATCCTAAAGAAGTTCATTTTTACCTAACACCTTTTAACTTTTCCCAGATTTGATGAAGAGATTCTAGAAAAGTAAAGAGGTACCCGAATTATATATCCAAAATTTGAGGGTTAACACATTATTTTTGAAGTTACATTCTTAAAAATAATATTTTAAAACATATAGAGTAACAAATGCTATAGAAAAAATATAATATAGGCAAATAAAATATAGAATAAATAGGCAAGAACTCAAGATGCCACATTTGCCATATTTAAAAATATACCATAGATGCCATACTTAAACATATCCATTAACAGTTTGCCAAACTATAGAAAAAGTTGGTAAGAAATCAAGATACCATTTTCATATCCATGTTCAATAAAATATTATTCTTTTTAACAAAAGACAAGAAAATTATTGAAAGTCGCAAAGACAATACTAGTCAGAAGTAAGAAAAAAGGTACAGACAATATAAATAGAAAGAAAAAGGGCGAGAGGATTGGGGTCTTAAAAAAATAGAGTGAAAAAGAAATTAGCATTTTAAACTAAAATGGATATCTTAATATTGAATATGCCAGGCTGTAGATTGAAAACACTTCTTCTAAAGTATTACGTAGAAAAAAAAATTCCAGCTGAAAAAATACAATATTAAGTGAAAGGATTCACGTTAACATTTAAAATAAATTAAATAAAAAAACAAGTTTTTTTCAAATAAAACTAAGGAGCAACATTAAAACGTAAAAAAACAGGAATTATAACATATATGAGGGGGTTTGCCAATTTGTCAATACCTCGCTTTTACGCGAAAGTTCGAATTTTGTTCGAGTTCTTTTCCCCTGAATCACAAAGGCCATTTAATTAGGATAAATAGCTCTGTTAAAAGTACTAAAAACCAAAGTTTAAAGAGAGAGATATTGCCAAGGAGGGTGAAATCCCTTTTACACATAATATTTTCCGTTTGTTTTAAGTTTTAATGTTGTTCCTTACTTTTAGTTGCAAAGACATGATTTTTTTTATTTAATCCTGATTGTTTTTACATAATATTAAATAAAAAAAAACTAATTTTTTTTAGCTGAAAGTAAGGAGCGAGATTAAAACTTAAAACGAACATTAATAACTCCGTAAATGAAATGGGTTGTCCCTTCCGCAATCCCTCGCTCTTTACGCTAAAGCTTTTAATTGTTTTTAAAAGTAGAATTGTGGCAAAGAGTGAAACGTTAGCGTAAAGAGCGAGGGATTGCGGAGGGGACAACCCATTTCATATACAGAGTAATTTCTGTTTATTTTAAGTTTTAATGTCGCTCCTTACTTTCAGCTAAAAAAAATTAGTTTTTTTTTATTTAATTTCTGAACGGTTTTGAATTAATGCATGTTTGGTTTTGGCTCTCCGCACATAAATTATTAAAATGAAATTTGTTTATTAATTCTTTTTTTGCTAAATGGCTTTCTCTTAGTTTTGATCAGACGATTTTGAGAAATAAGGGATGGAGAAGGAGGCCTAGTTGCCCTGCAATTTTTCGGTTACTTAAAAAGGCAACTAGAACTTTTAATTTTTAACGAACGTTTTTATTAGTAAAAAATATACGTAACTTAAGCATTAACTTACGTAACAAACTTTCATAACCTATATTCTTATTATGTATACGAGGAGGTTTGTATCCTTGTTAATACCTCGCTCTTTACACTAAAACGTAAGTTTTGTCCCAATTCTTTAAGAATGACCCCTGAATCAGAAAGGCCATAGAATAAATAGTTGAAATTACTTAAAAATACTTTAGCATAAAGAGTGAGGTTATTATCTCCTCCTAAATACTATGCTCTTTATGCTAAAGTATTATTAGAGCCCCTCACATTCGTAATAATATCAGTTCGTTTTAAGTTTTAATGCTACTCATTACTTTCATTTGAAAAAAATTTTCATGTTTATTTTTCATTGTTTTCTTATAGTAATGCTAGAAAATCCTGCGCCCTTTTCATTGAATTTTTCTTCCCCCATGACAGATTCCTCCAAGGAAAGATCCTCCAACATAGCCCCCTCTCCTCAGCCCCAACCCCAAACAAAATAAAATCCCCCTGAAAACGTCTGTAAACTTCTCAATAACCATTACTATATGTAAACACTGGTCAAAGTTTGTAACTTGCAGCCCCTCCCCCAGGGATTGCAGGGGAGTAAGTCATCCCCAAAGAAATAGTTATTATGTTTTTCGACTATGCTGAACAAAATGTCTATCTTAAAGTTTTTAATTGCTTTAATTAAAACTTAAAACGAACAGAAATTACTATATATGTGAAATGGGTTGGCCCCTCCGCAGTCCCTCGCTCTTTACGCTAAAGCATTTAATTGTTTTAAAAACTAGAATTGTGGCGAAGAGTCAAACTTTAGCATAAAAAGCGAGGGATTGCGGAGGGGACAACTCATTTCACATAGGGAGTAATATCTCTTAGTGTTAAGTTGTATTGTCGCTCCTTGCTTTCAGTTAAAAAAACTAGTTTTTTTTATATAATTGCTGAACATTTTTGAATTAATGCATGTTTGATTTTGGCTCTCCACGCATATATTATTAATATGAAATTTGCAGATTAATTCTTTTTTTGGCTAAATGGCTTTCTCTTAGTTTTGATCAGACGATTTTGAGAAATAAGGGGTGGGGAATAGGACCTAGTTGCGCTCCAATTTTTCGGTTACTTAAAAAGGCAACTAGAACTTTTAATTTTTAACGAACGTTTTTATTAGTAAAAATTATACGTAACTTAAGAATTAACTTACTTAACAAACTTTTATATTCTTATATTTTTATTATGTATATGACAGGGTTTGTCCCCTCTTTAATTCATCGCTCTTTACACTAAATCTTAAATCTTATCCCAATTCTTTAAGAATAACCCCTGAATCAGAAAGGCGTTAGAATAAATAGTTTAAATTACTAAGAATACTTTTGCACAAAGAGCGAGGTATTCATCTTCTCCTAAATACCTCGCTCTTAATGCTAAAGTATTTTTAGAACCCCTCATATGCGTAATAATCTCTGTTCGTTTTAAGTTTTAATGCTACTCATTACTTTCAATTAAAAAAAAATTTTCATGTTTATTTTTTCATTGTTTTTTTATAGTAATGCTAGAAAATCCCGCGCCATATTCCTCCAAGAAAAGATCCTCCCATATAGCCCATCCCCCTTCAACTCCACCCCAAACCAAAAAATCCCCCTGAAAACGTCTGTGCGCTTCCCAATAACCATTTCTGTATGTAAAGACTGGTCAAAGTTTGTAATTTGCAGCCTCTCCCCCAGGGACTGTGGGGGCAGGTCATCCCCAAAGAAATAGTTATTGTGTTTTTCGACTATTCGAAACAAAATGGCCATCTCCAAATTTTCATCCTTTGACTTTGGGAAAAAAATGAGCTTGGGAGGGGGCCTAGGTGCCCTCCAAATTTTTGGTCACTTAAAAAGGGCACTAGAACATTTCATTTCCGTTAGAATGAGCCCTCTTGCCACATTCTAGGACCATTTGGTTGATACGATGACACCTGGAAAAAAAAAAAAATAAACACGCACCTGTGATCTCTCTTCTGGCAAAAAAAATACAAAATTCCACAATTTTGTAGATAGGAGCTTGAAACTTTTGCTATGGGATTTTCTGATACGTTGAATACGATGGTGTGATTTTCGATTCTATGACTTTTAGAGGGTGTTTCCACCATTTTCCAAAATAAGGCAAATTTTCTCAGGCTCGTAACGTTTGATGACAAAGACTAAATTTGATGAAACTTACATATTTAAATCAACATGAACATCCGATTCTTTTGATGTATCTTTTAGCCTCAATATTCCGCTTTTTAGAGTTTCGTTTGCTATTGAGCCAGGTCGCTCCTTACTACAGTTCGTTACCACAAACTGTTTGATTAAAAACACTGTTTTTTTTTTATTATCAAGTTTAGGTTAGGTTAGACTAACCTTGTTAAACTAACAAGGTTAAGTTCTGCAACCTCATGTCTTCTTAACAATAAACAAAATTTTCACTTACCCCGATTCCTTCTCAAGACCAGTATATAATTTGCACTATAGTGAAAAAAAATTTGTTTTTGCTTTTTATGCTTTTGCTTTCCTATGGTTTTGTTCCAGAATCCCCCGGAAAAATATTCGACAATGAAATAGGAAAAATTGCATGGGAGATAAATTTGCAAGCCCCAAGCATCACTTTCCCGAAGATAGCATCACTTTCTCGAAGATAGCATCACTTTCCCCCTGCATCACTTTCCCGAAGATAACACAACAAACTGAGCCATATTTAAGCACGAAAACTCAAAACAAGCCTCCCATTCCCTAGAGATACATCTTTATAAAATTGAATAGTGGGCTGATATAATGATGATCAGCGTTGATGCTTCGTAAACAAATGAGCTTTTTATTATTCGAACAAAGGTGCCAAGTAAACACCAAAATTTAATGTTCAAAAATGAAATATGAGCCTGTAAGGAGAGTCAACAAGATTTGTCGATTGGGGATGAATTTCTCGATCGATCTTTTTTGGAATTAAAAAAGAAAAACAAGTTTTTTTATCTGAAAATAAGGAGCGACATTAAAACTTAAAACGAACAGAAATTACTTCGTATATGAAAGGGGCTTTTTCCTCATCAACACCCCGCTCTTTACGCTAAAGTTTTACTCTTTCTCTCAGTTCTTCTTTTTAAAACTTTAAAAATCTTTAGCGTAAAGAGCGGGGCGTTGATGAGGAAGCAGCCTTTTTCATGTACGAAGTAATTTCTGTTCGTTTTAAGTTTTAATGTCGCTCCTTACTTTCAGTTAAAAAACTGGTTTTTCTTATTTAATTTTTGAACGTTTTTGAATCAATGCATGTTTTGATTTTGGCTCTCCGCAGAGGAATAATTAAAATGAAATTTGCATTTTTTTTTTTTTTTTGGGCTAAACGGCGTTCTCATAGTTTTGATCGAATGATTTTGAGAAAAAAAAAGAGCGGAAAGGAAGCCTAGTTGCCCTCTGATTTTTCGGTTACTTAAAAAGGCAACTAGAACTTTTAATTTTTTACGAATGCTTTTATTAGTAAAAGATATACGTAACTTATAAATTAGCCTACGTAACGAACTTTTGTATTCTCATGGTTTTATTACATATATGAGGGGGTTCACTCCCTCTTTAGTACCTCGCTCTTCAAACTAAAGCTTAAATTTTGTCCCAATTCATTAAGAATGACCCCTGAATCACAAAAGCCGTAGAATAAATAGTTGAAATTACTAAAAATACTTTAGCGTAAAGAGCTAAGTATTAGGAGGAGGTGAGCCCCGCATATGCGTAATAATTTCTGTTCGTTTTAAGTTTTAATGCTGCTCCTTACTTCCAGCTGAAAAAGCTTTTTCATATTTACTTTTTCATTTTTTTTTAATAATGCTAGAAAATCCTGCACTCCCTTCATGGAAATTTTCTTCCCCCATGACAAATTCTTCGATGGATAGTTCCCCCAATATATCCCTCTCATCTCAACCCCTCCCCCAACCAAAAAAAAACCTGAAAACGACTGTACACTTCCAAATAAATATTACTATATGTAAGCAGTGGTCAAAGTTTGTAACTTGTAGCCCCTCCCACGGGAACTGTGGGGGAGTATGTCGTCCCCAAAGACGTATTTATAAGTTTTTTGACTACGTTGAATAAAATGACTATCTCAGAATTTTGATCCATTGACTTTGGAAAAATAATTAGCGTGGGAGGGGGCATAGGTGCCCTCCAATTTTTTTGGTCGCTTAATAAGGGCACTGGAAGTTTTCATTTCGATTAGATTGAGCCCTCTCGCAATATTCTAGGATCACTGAGTCGATACGAACACCCCTGAAAAAAAAAATCATTCCAAACAAATAAACACGCATCCATGATCTGCCTTCATGCAAAAAATACAAAATTCTACAATTGTGTAGCTAGGAGCTTGAAACTCCTACAATAGTGTTCTCTCATACATTGAATCTGATGGTGTGATTTTCGTTAAGATTCTATTACTTTTAGGGGGTTTTCCCCCTATTTTCTAAAATAAGGCAAATTTTCTCAGATTACCAATTAATTTGGTTGAATTTTTTCTTAATAATGTAAAAGAAGTTGTTTAACTCCATTGCCTGAAAACAATAAAATTAAGATTTACGCTTTATCTAAAAGTTCTTATCACTTTTTTTCGGTTTTAGACCCACACCCTATTTTTTCTCTGCCTATTTTTTTGTTGATATGCTATCTCTGTATTTTTCGTTACTTATGAATAAACTTGTTTTTATGACTTTCAATTCTTTTTTTCCTTTGTTAAAAAACATTATTTTGTCGTACGTGGATATAAAAGTGATATCAGGAGTTTTTAACTTGTTGTTCTTTACTTAAAAACCAGTTTTTTAAAATATTTGATTTTGATATGATAGTGATATCTTGAGGTTTTGCCTCTTTGTTGGTTTAAATAAAAAACAAGTTTTTTTGCTGAAAGTAAGGAGCGACATTAAAACTTAAAACGAACAGAAATTACTCCGTATATGAAAGGGGCAGTTCCCTCCTCACCGCCCTGCTCTTTATGCTAAGATTTGCTCTTTCTCTCAACTCTACTTTTTAAAACAGTAAAAAACTTTAGCGTAAAGAGCGGGGCGTTGAGGAGGGAACTGCCCCTTTCATATACGGAGAAAGTTCTGTTCGTTTTAAGTTTTAATGTTGCTCCATACTTTCAGTAAAAAAACTTGTTTTTTTATTTAATTTCTGAACGTTTTTCGAATTAATGCATGTTTTAACTTTGGCTCTCTGCACATGATAAATTAAAAGAAAATTTGCAGATTAATTCATTTTTGTGGCTAAATGGCTTTCTCATAGTTTTGATCGGACGATTTTGAGAAAAAAGGAGCAGGAACGTAGGCCTAGTTGCCCTCCAATTTTTTGGTTACTTAAATAGGCAACTAGAACTTTTAATTTTACGAACGTTTTTATTAGTAAAATTGCACGTAAGGAACAAATTTACGTAACGAACTTCCTAATTCGTAGGTTTTTATTGGGTTCTTGA
Organism: Artemia franciscana; assembly: GCF_032884065.1. NCBI lineage: Eukaryota > Metazoa > Arthropoda > Branchiopoda > Anostraca > Artemiidae > Artemia > Artemia franciscana. The sequence continues at coordinate 5,423,489 of NC_088863.1, forward strand.
GGGGATTCGCCCCCTCGTCAATACCTAACTCTTTAAATTAAAGCTAAAATTTTGTCAAAGTTCGTTAAGAATGACCCCTCAATCACAAAGGCCGTAGAATATATTGTTGAAATCAATAAAATTACTTTAGCGTAAAGAGTGATGTATTGGGACGAGGTGAACCACATCATGTGTGTAATAGTTTCTGTTCGTTTTTGGTGTTAATGCTGCTCCTTACTTTCAGTTGAAGAAACTTTTTTCATATTTATTTTTTCATTCCTCTTTAAAAAAATACTAAAAAATTCTGCGCCCAATTCATGGAAATTCTCTTCCCCCATGACATTTTAAACCATGGAAAGTTCCCCCCGCATACCCGCCTCCTGGCAAGCCATCCCCAAACCAAAAATATCCTTTTGAAAGCGTCTGTACATTTCCCAATAACCTTTACTATGTGTAAACACTGGTCACAGTTTACAACTTGCAGCCCCTCCCACGGGGAATATGGAAGAGTAATTCGCCCTCAAAGACAAAGTTATTAGGTTTTTTTGTCTATGTTGAATAAAATGGCTATCTCAGAATTTTGATCCAGTGACCTTGGGAAAAAGTTAGCGTGGGAGGGGGCCTAGGTGCCCTCCAATTTTTTCGGTCACTTAAAAAGGGCACTAGTACTTTTAATTTTTTGCTAGAAGACAAATCGCGGATGCGTGTTTATTTTTTTTTTTGTTTTTGTTTTTTTCCCAGGGGTGATCGTATCGACCCAGTGGTCATAGGATGTCGCAAGAGGGCTCATTCTAACAGAAATTAAAAGATTTAGTGCCCTATTTAAGTGACCAATAAAATTGGAGGGCACCTAGGCCCCCTCCCACGCTCATTTTTTCCCAAAGGAACCGGATCAAATTTCTAAGATAGCCATTTTATTCATCATAGTCAAAAAACCTAATGAATATGTCTTTGAGGACGACTTACTCCCCCGTAGTCCCCGTGGGAGGGGTTGAAATTTACAAACTTTGACCTGTGTTTACATATAGTAATGGTTACTGGGATGTACGGACGTTTTCAGGGGTATTTTTTTAGTTTGGGAGGGAGAGTTGAGGTGGGGGGGGGGGGGGTTACACGGGAGGATCTTTCCATGGTAAAACTTCTCATGGGGGAAGAGACTTTCAATGAAGGGGGTGCAGGATTTTTTAGCATTATTTACAAAAACTATGAAAAAATAAATATGAAAAGTTTTTTCTACTGAAAGTGAGGAGCAGCATTAAAACTTAGAACGAGCAGAAATTATTGCACATATGAGGGGTTTGCCTCCTCGTAATACCTCGCTCTTTACGCTAAAGTATTTTTAGTAATTTCAACTATTTATTCTATGGCCTTTGCGATTCAAGGGTCATTCTTAAGGAATTTTGACAGAATTTAAACTTTAATGTAAAGAGCAAGGTATTGACGTGGGGTGAGCTCCCTCATATACGCAATAGAAATATAAAAATATAGAATTTTGATACGTAAGTTAATTCCTAAATTACGTATATTTTTTACTAATGAAAATGTTCGTAAAAAAATCAAAAGTTCTAGTTGCCTTTTTAGGTAATCAAAAAATTGGAGGGCAACTAGGCTTCCTCCCTCTCTCTTATTTCTTATTTTAAATACATAAGTTCAATCAAGTTTAGTGTTGCCCATCAAAAGTTATGAGCCTTAGAAAATTTGCCTTATTTTTAGAAAATATGGAGAAACAACCCCCTAAAAGTCACTGAATCTTAACAAAAATCACACCTTCAGTTTCAGCAAATCAGAAAACATTACTGTAGAAGTTTCAAGCTCCTATCGTCAAAAATACGGAATTTTGTATTTTTTGCCAGAAGAAAGATCATTGGCCCGTGTTAATTTGCTTTTTTTTTTTTTTTCTCAGGGGTGATCTTATCGACCCAGTGGTCGTAAAATGTCGCTATAGGGCTCATTCTAATGGATACTAAAATCTCTAGCGCCCCCTTTAAGTGACTACAAACATTGGACGTGATCTAGGCCCCCTCACACGCTCATTTTACACCAAAATCACCGGATCAAAATTTTGAAATTGTCATTTTATTCAAAATAGTCAAAAACTCTTATAATTATGTCTTTTGAAACGACTTAATCCCCCAGAGCACCTGGGGTAGGGGTGTAAGTCACAAACATTGACCCATTGTTTACATATATTAAGTGTTAATGGGAACTGTGCAGACGTTCTCTGGGGGATGTTTTCGTGTTTAGGGGGGATCTGGGTCGGGATCAAGGGATACCTTGGATGATCCTTCCATGGAGGAATTTATCATGGGGAATAGAATTTCTAGCATTATTTAAAAAAAATGAGAACATAAATAAAACATAATTTCAGCTGCAAGTAAGGAACCGAATTAAAACTTAAAAAGAACAGATATTATTACATATATAAGGGTGCTCGTCTCCTCTACAATAGATCACTCTTTAAGCTAAAGTTTTTTACTGTTTTAAAAAGTAGAGCTGTGAGAAAGAGTCGAACTTTAGCTAAACGAGCGAGGCGCTAAAGAGAGGACATCCCCTTTCACATTCGGAATAATTTCTGTTCGCTTTAAGCTTTAAAGTTGCGTCTAACGTGCAATTAAATAAAAAAACTAGCTTTTTTTAATTGAAAGTAAGGAGCGACAATAAAACTTAAAACGAACAGAAATTAGTCCGTATGTGAAATGGGTAGTCCCCTTCGCAGTCCCTCGCTCTTTACGCTAAAGCTTTTAGTTGTTTTAAAAAGTAGAATTGTGGCAAAGAGTCAAACTTTAGCGTAAAGAGCGATGGATTGCGGAGGGGACAACCCATTTCAAATAGGGAGTAATTTCTGTTTGTTTTAAGTTTTAATATCGCTCCTTGCTTTCAGTTAAAAAAACTAGTTTTTTTATTTAATTTCTGTAGGTTTTTAATTAATGCACGATTGATTTTGGCTCTCCGCACATATATTATTAAAATGAAATTTGCATATTAATTCTTTTTTGGCTAAATGGCTTTCTCTTAGTTTTAATCAGACGATTTTGAGAAATAAGGGGTGGGGAAAGAGGCCTAGTTGCGCTCCAATTTTTCGGTTACTTAAAAAGGCAACTAGAACTTTTAATTTTTAACGAACGTTTTTATTAGTAAAAATTATACGTAACTTAAGAATTAACTTACGTAACAAACTTTTACATTCTTATATTTTTATTATGTATATGAGAGGGTTTGTACCCTCTTTAATACCTCGCTCTTTACACTAAATCTTAAATTTTGTCCCAATTCTCTAAGAATAACCCCTGAATCAGAAAGGCCGTAGAATAAATAGTTTAAATTACTAAGAATACTTTAGCATAAAGAGCAAGGTATTTATCTTCTTCTAAATACCTCGGTCTTTATGCTAAAGTATTCTTAGAGCCCCTCATATGCGTAATAGTCTCTGTTCGTTCTATGTTTTAATGCTATTCCTTACTTTCAATTAAAAAAACTTTTTCATGTTTATTTTTTCAATGTTTTTTTTATAGTATTGCGAGAAAATCCAACGCCCTTTTCATTGAATTTCTCTTCCCCCATAACAAGTTAATCCAAGGAAAGATCCTCCCATATAGCCCATCCCCCTCAACTCCGCCCCCAAACAAAAAAAAATCCCCCTGAAAACGTCTGTACGCTTCCCAATAACCATTACTGTATGTAATGACTGGTCAAAGCTTGTAACTTGCAGCCTCTCCCCCAGGGACTGTGGGGGGTAATTCATCCCCAAAGACATAGTTATTATGTTTTTCGACTATGTTGAACAAAATGGCTATCTCAAAATTTTGATCCGTTGACTTTAAGAAAAAAATGAACGTGGGAGGGGGCCTAGGTGCCCTCCAATTTTTTGGTCACTTAAAAAATACACTAGAAATTTTCTTATCCGTTAGAATGAGCCCTCTTGCAACATTCTAGGACCACTTGGTCGATACGATGACACCTGGAAAAAAAAATAAACACGCACCCATGATCTGTCTTCTGGCAAAAGAATACGAAATTCCACATTTTTGTAGATAGGAGCTTGAACTTTTCGCTATAGGGTTCTCTGATACGTTGATTGCGATGGTGTGATTTTCGTTAAGTTTCTATGGCTTTTAGGGGATGTTTACCCCTATTTTCCAAAACAAGGCAAATTTTCTCAGGCTCTTAACTTTTGATGACAAAGACTAAATTTGATGAAACTTATATATTTAAAATCAACATGAAAATCTGATTCTTTTGATGTATCTTTTAGCATCGAGATTCCGTTTTTAGAGTTTTGTTTGCTATTGAGCCGGGTTGCTCCTTACTACAGTTTGTTACCACGAGCTGTTTGATTAAAAAACTGTTTTGTTTTTATTTGAATCAAGAAGGAACAGAATAAAGTCAAATAATCATTCAGGTGTAAAACTACCACACGTCATCACAACAATCAAATAATACCTAAAACAAATAGATATTACAATAAATAATCGAGTTACACTCTAAACTAGCTGAAACTAACAACGTTAGGTTCTGCAACCCTCATGTCTTCTTAACAATACACAAATTTTCCCCCCTCCCCGATTCCTTCTCAAGACCAGTATATAATTTGCACTTTAGTGAAAAAAAAATTTTTTATGCTTTTAATACTTTTGCTTTCCTATGGTTTTGTTCCAGAATCTCCCCGGAAAAATATTCGACAATGAAAAAGGAAAAATCACATGGGAGATAACTTTGCAAGCCCCATGCATCACTTTCCCGAAGATAGCGTTACTTTCCCCCTGCATAGCTTTCCCGAAGATAACACACCAAACAGAGCCATCTTTAAGCACGAAAACTCAAAACAAGCCTCCCATTCCCTAGAGATACATCTTTATAAAATTAAATAGTGGGCTGATATAATGATGATCAGCGTTGATGCTTCGTAAACAAATGAGCTTTTTATTACTCGATCAAAGGTGCCACGTAAATACCAAAGTTTATTGTTCAAAAATGAAATATGAGCCTCTAAGGAGAGTCAAAAAGATTTGTCAATTGGAGATGAATTTCTCCATCGATCTTTCTTGGAATTAAATAAGAAAAAAAGGGGCTGCTTCCTCATCAACGCGTCGCTCTTTACGTTAAAGTTTTACTCTTTCTCTCAACTCTTCTTTTTAAAACAGTAAAAAACTTTAGCGTAAAGAGCGGGGTGTTGATGAAGAAGCAGCCCCTTTCATGTACGAAGTAATTTCTGTTCGTTTTAAGTTTTAATGTCGCTCCTTACTTTCAGTTATAAAAACTTGTTTTTCTTATTTAATTTCTGAACGTTTTTGAATCAATGCATGTTTTGATTTTGGCTCTCCGCAGAGGAATAATTAAAACGAAATTTGCATATTGTGTTTTTGCTAAATGGCTTTATCATAGTTTTGATTGGATGATTTTGAGAAAAAAAGAGCGGGAAGGAAGCCTAGTTGCCCTCCGATTTTTTGGTTACTTAAAAAGGCAACTAGAACTTTTAATTTTTTAAGAATGTTTTTATTAGTAAAAGATATACGTAACTTATAAATTAGCCTACTTAACGAACTTTTGTATTCTCATGGTTTTATTACATATATGAGGGGGTTCACTCCCTCTTTAGTACCTCGCTGTTCACACTAAAGCTAAAATTTTGTCCCAATTCATTAAGAATGACCCCTGAATCACAAAAGCCGTAGAATAAATAGTTGAAGTTACTAAAAAGACTTTAGCGTAAAGAGCTAGGTATTAGGAGGAGGTGAGCCCCTCATATGCGTAATAATTTCTGTTCGTTTTAAGTTTTAATGCTGCTCCTTACTTCAGCTGAAAAAACCTTTTCATATTTACTTTTTCATTGTTTTTTTTTTAATAATGCTAGAAAATCCTGCACTCCCTTCATGGACATTTTCTTCCCCCGTGACAAATTCCTCGATGGATAGTTCCCCCAATATATCTCCCTCTTCTCAACCCATCCCCCCAATCAAAAATCTCCCTGAAAACGTCTGTACACTTCCCAATAACAATTACTATATGTAAGCAAAGGTCAAAGTTTGAAACTTGTAGCCCCTCCCACGGGGACTGTTGGGGAGTAAGTCTTCCCCAAAGACATAGTTATAAGGTTTTTTGACTACGTTGAATAAAATTTTAAATTTTAATTCATTTTAAGTTTTAATGTCACTCCTTATTTACAGTTAAAAAAAACTTTATTTTTATTTAATTTCTGAACGTTTTTGAATAAATACAATTTTTGATTTTGGTTCACCACGCATGAATTTTTAAAACGAAACTTGCATATTGATTTTTATTTGCTAAATGGCTTTCTCGTAGTTTTGATCAGATGATTTTGATACAAAAGGGGTGAGGGAGGAGGCCTAGTTGCCCTCCAAGTTTTGGGTGCTTAAAAATACAACTGGATTTTCATTTATTTTTTGCACGAACGTTTTTGTTAGTAATAAACATACGTACCTTACGAATTAACTTACGTAACGAACTTCTCTATTGGTTTATTTTTATTACATATATGAGGGGGGTTTGATCCTTTGTCAATGCCTCGCACTTTACGCTAAAGCTTGAATTTTATCCCAAATCTTTAAGAGTGACCCCTGAATCAAAAAGGCCGTAGAATAAATAGTTGAAATTACTAAAAATACTTTAGCGTAAAGAACAAGGTATTGTGGAGAAGACAAACCCCCTTTTAAACATGATATCTTATGTTCCTTTGAAGTTTTGAATGCTACTCATTACTTTCCGGAGAAAAAAAACTTCGCCCCCTTCATGGAAATTCTCTTCCTTCATGATAAACTCCCCCATGTAAAGATCCTCCAACGTAACCCCCTCTCTGACCCCCTCCCATCCCACTGCGAAAAAGTCCCCCTGAAAACGTCTGTACACTTCATAGTAGCCATTATTATATGCAAACAATGGTCAAAGCTTGTAACTTGCAGCCCCTCCCCCGTGGACTGTGGGAGATTAAGTTGTTCCCAAAGACATAGTTATTAGGTTTTTGACTAGGTTGAACAGAATGGCTATCTCAAAATTTGGTTCGGTGACGTTTGGGAAAAAATGCGCGTGGGAGACGGCGCAGGTGGCCTCCATTTTTTTTGGTCACTTTAAAAGGGCACTAGAATTTTTAATTTCCGTTAATATGAGCTCTTTTGCTACATTCTAGGACCACTGGGATGATACGGTCACCTCTTGGGAAAAAAAAACGAAAAAAAAAGAATAAACAAGCATCCTTGATCTGGCTTCTGGCAAAAAATACAAAATTCCACATTTAAGGATAAAGGGGCTTAAACTTTTAACAGTAGGATTCTCTGGTACGCTGAATCTGACGGTGTGATTTTCGTTATGATTCTAAGGCTTTTAGGGCTATTATTCCCCTGTTTTCAAAAATAGGGCAATTTTTTTCAGGCTCGTAACATTTAATGCGTGAAACTAAACTTGATGAAACTTATATATTTAAAACCAGCATTAAAATTTGATACTTTTGATGTAACTATTTTTATCAGTATTCCGTTTTTTAAAGTTTCGGTTACTATTGAGCCGGGTCGCTCCTTACTACAGTTCGTTACCACGAACTGTTTGATTATTTAGAAACCAGTTTACATATATATATATATATATATATATATATATATATATATATATATATATATATATATATATATATATATATATATATATATATATATATATATATATATTATGTTTACTATATTAGTTTTTACTATTTAGGTTCTAAGAAATGATTTAAAAGGATTTAACTTCCAATAAAAGTATTAACTTTCCATCTTGTGATGTATTTTTTGGGTACCTTTTTTACTTTTTCAAAATAATGTCTAAAAAAAAATGAGTAAATGTGAACTTTTTGTGGATTAGTCATCCTCTACACCACATGTACAATGAACCAAAAGCCATTATACTTGACGCTCAAAGATTTATTCTTATATATTATATTAAAACAAAATCAACCAAACAAAAGTTACGAGCCTGAAACTCATTACATTTAATGCGTAAAACTAAACTTGATGAAACTTATATATTTAAAATCATATTTTTCGTAACCAAAAGCCATTATACTTGACGCTAACATATTTATTCGTATATATTATATTAAAACAAAATCAACAGTCTAATTTATTACTTAACAAATTCCTAAATTAATTACTGCAATTAGTATTAATTTTATTGATCTGTTTTACTAGCTCAATTTCTGATAAATATAGTGACCTTTTAAGTGCAAATGCAAATTTAAACTCCCTTCGAAGACAAGAACACCATTTTAAACTTTTATGTAAAAAGTACATGTTTTATTCCTATATTTACAGCTTCAGGTACTTAAAGGTATTTTTTTATTTTTGTAGATTTTACAATATTATTTTGAAAAAATAAAAAATATACCCGAATAATCAAGCAGTTTGTGGTAACGAATTGTAAGTAAGGAGCGACCCGGCTCAATAGTAACCGAAACTCTAAAAATAGAATTATGATACCAATAGTTACCAAAAAAATTGCATTTTAATGCTGATTATAAATATATAACTTTCATCAAGATTTGTCTTACCAATCAAAAGTTACGAGCCTGAGAAAATTTGCCTCATTTTAGAAAATAGGAAAAAACACCCCCTAAAAGCCATGCAATCTTAACGAAAATCACAACATCAGATTCAGCGTATCAGAGAACCTTATTGTAGAAGTTTTAAGCTCCTATCTACAAAAATGTGGAATTTTGCATTTTTTGCTCGAAGACAAATCACGGATGCGTGTTCATTTGTTTTTTTGTTTTTGGTTTTTTTCCCAGGGATGATCGTATCGACCCAGGGGTCCTTGAATGTCGCAAGAGGGCTCATTCTAACAGGAATTAAAAGTTTTAGTGCCCTTTTTGAGTGACCAATAAAATTGGAGGGTACCTAGGCCCCTGCCGCCGCTGATTCTTTTCCCAAAGTAACCGGATCAAAATTCTGAGATAGCCATTTTATTTACCATAGTCAAAGAAAATGATAACTATGTCTTTGGGGACGACCTACTCCTCCGCAGTCCCCGTGGGAGGGATTGAAAGTTACAATTTTTGACCTGTGTTAACATATAGTAATGCTTACTGGGAAGTGTACGGACGTTTTCAGGGGGATTTTTTGGTTTGGGAGGGAGAGTTGAGGTGGAGGGGGGGTTACATGGAAGGATCTTTACATGGAAAAACTTCTCATGGGGGAAGAGACTTTCAATGAAGGGGGCGCAGGATTTCTTAGTATTATTTACAAAAACAATGAAAAAATAATCATGAAAAGTTTTTTTCTACTGAAAGTGAGGAGCAGCATTAAAGCTTAGAACGAGCAAAAATTATTGCACATACAAGGGGTCTACCTTCTCGTAATACCTCGCTCTTTACTCTAAATTACTTTTAGTAATTTCAACTATTTATTCTATGGCCTTAGTGAGGGGTCATTCTTAAGGAATTGGGACAGAATTTATACTTTAATGTAAAGAGCAAGGTATCGACGAGGGGTGAATTCCCTCAAATACGCAATAGAAATATACGAATATAGAAGTTCGTTACGTAAGTTAAATCTTAAATTACGTATAGTTTTTACTAATGAAAATGTTCGTAATAAAATTAGAAGTTGTAGTTGCCTCTTTAAGTAATGAAAACATTGGAGGGCAACTAGGCTTCCTCCCTCTCTCCTTTTTTCTGAAAATCTTCCGATTAAAATATGAGAAAAAAAAATAATAATATGCAAATTTCGTTTTAATTATTTATGTGCGGAGAGCCATGATCAAAACATGCATTACTTAAAAACAAGTGTTGTAAGTTATACCCTGGGATATAAATATGGTGATAAGTGAGGGTTTTTAAAATAGTTCAAAGATCACTTAAGCTCGACCCCTATCCAAAGTAAAAAAGCTTATCAATAATATTTTATTCCAAAATCTAAGGCAGCTGATCCCTGTCACTCCATAGCCCAATCCTCTTCCCCTCCTCCTGAGAAACTATCAATAATAAATTGTTGGAGCTGACTCAGTCCTATCTCTATATCCCGATCCCCCCCAAAAAAAGGTTAGTAACGAAATTTAATTAAAATATGGGAGTTGTCCCCCTAGCCCCCCCTCCATGCTTTTCCCCCTGCAAAACCATTATTGATTTATTATTGCAAAAAATATGTAGGCTGATCCTGGTACTTCCTCCGTGACCCCTCCAAAAAAAATTATCAGCTATATTTTATCCCTAAACTCATGGGATCTGGTCTATGACCCTGTACTTATGATCTACTCACCCCGAGAAAAAAAAACTTATTGACAATGCTTTACTCCAAAAAATATTGGAATTGATGTCTTGTCCTCCACGGCCCGATCCTTCCCCCTCTAAAAAACAACTTTTTGAGGATATATTATTCCAAAATTTTGGAGCTGACCACAGGCCCTCCATAACCCGATCTTTTTCCCCTTCTCCCGATAATTTATCAATAATAAATCATGGGATTAGACCCCTAGTCCTCTCTCTATAACCCAACCCCTACCCCAAAAATTATTAACAAAATTTTATTTCAAAATATGGGAGTTGACCCCCTAGACCTCCCTCCATATTTTGCCCCCCTGTAAAAAAAACCTTAAAAATTCATCATTCAAAAAATTATGTAACCTAATTCTGGTACTTCTTCCTTGGCTCCCCTCTAAAAAAATACTTATCAGCTATATTTTATCCCAAAACTCATAGGCCCTTTCATATGACTTTCTAGGGGTTTCTTTATGACCTGCTGAAATGAAGAAAACAGAACGTCTTATTGACAATTATTCATTCCAAAAATATTGGAACTCATGCCTGGCCCTCCATGGCATGATCCATATTCCCTCCAAAAAACAACTTTTTGACGATATTTTACCCGACCCCCCAGCCCCCCAAAAACTTATTAAGGACTCTTTTTTCTAAGAATGCTGAAAGCTGTTCCCTGGCCCTTCTCAATAGCCTGACCCCCCTCCCTAAGAAAAACAATAGCTTATTGACAATATTTTACTTCTAACGTTATGGAAAATGAACCCCTGGCCTTCTCTCTATGGCTAAACCTTAGCCCTCCCATTCAAAAAAAAATTATGGAAAATTTTATTCCAATGATCATGAGAGCTGCCCCTGGCCCTTCCTAAATGATTCAATGCCTTCCATCCAAAAGATAAATTATCGATGCTATTTTATTCCAATGATCGTGGGATCTGCCCCTGGCACTCGTTTCATGGATAGACTTCCGCCTGTTAAAAAAAAAATTAATAACAAAATTTTATTTCAAATTTTGTGGTGACTGATCCCTGTTCCTTCTTTTAGGAGCCACCCCTTCTCTTACTCACGCAGAAGCACAAACATTTTTTTCTTAATATGTTATTCCAAGATTCATGGGAATTTTGTCCAATTTTATTAGCTCTTTCCAAGGTTTTTCAAGAAACCTATAGTTTTCACTACAAATATGAGTTAGGCTACTGCCCGTTTCCCTAACAGTAAAAGTATCAAGTCCAATTCGCATTTGGCCCTTTACTATAACTTTGTAATTCCCAAATATCAAATGTTTTACTTGTTACAGCATTGAAAATATATATAGAAATTGCAGTGAAATATATTCTTGAGCTGATCAGCTTTAAGCAATAATTATCATTATATATTAAATATTCAGTTTAATTTTATTAGGTCTTACCAAGACTGTTTTGAGACACACAGAGTTTCGTTTTGAAATTGGTTATGGAATACAAAATTATTTTTAAATAGGGAATTTTGAAAAACTTGAAACTTTGGCAATAAAAAAAAATAATAATAACTAAAAAAAAACTGGTGTTTTACTCAAATTTTGCCTTTTGCAAATATTTACTTTTGTTCTTGTTACAACATTTAAAATACAATAGAAATTGCAGTGAAATGCAATCTTGAGCAGACGAGCCTTAAGCAATTAATATCACTATATATCAAACATTCAGTTTAATTGATTAGTTCTTGGCAAGATTGTTTCGAGACACTTTGAGTTTTCTTTTGAAATTCATTTTGGAATACAAAATTACTTTGAAACAGTTAATTTTGAAAAACTTGAAACTTTGGTAATCAAAAACGAAAAGAAATTAATGAAAAAAACTTGCCCAAAAAGAAGTTTTTAAAGAAAAATAAAGCCTATATTAAACTCAAGATCAGAAGAAATAATAACCTACAATTACTCAAATTCAAAACGATCAGAAATCTCTACTTAAGAATAAATGAAGTCCAATACAAACAAAAATTAAATAAACAATCATACCAAAAAAAAAAAAAAAATCAACAAGTACCTATACAAATGAATAAATAAATCTCAACACAAGTAAATTTTAATTTGAATATCCATATAAAGCTTAAAACGAACAAAAATATTTTTCTTTTCAAGTATAAATAAAATTCAAACTGAACAGAAAATAAAACAGACAATCATAGCAAACATACGAATAAATGAATAAATAATTATGTTTCAAAACAACTGAACATTATATTGAATATGAAAATTAAGCTTCAAAAGAGCAAAAACCACTACAACCAAGAGTTTGGGTCTTAGCTCATTATCTCACTGTAAAAGTTTAAAGCCTGCTGCGTCATTGGCACTTACTGAAAACCAATTATATTGCAAAATGTTCTTTAATACTTATTAAACTGAAACGAAACGTAAAAATTTTAATCGTATTAAAACTTTGAACTGATGAGCTTTCAGAAATTGTTATCGTTATATATCAAATAAACAGTTTAATTTATTAGTCCTTTCCAAGGTAGTTCCAGGCAAATATAGTTTCACATTTAATAACAGATTGACTACTGACTCCTCCCCTAAATGTAAAGGTTTAAAGCATACAGCATCATGTGCGATTCGCTGAAAACAAATTATATTACAAATATTTATTTTCCAGTTTTTTTAGTCTTATAAATGAAAATTATGTTAAAATGAAATCTTTTGCTGATCATTTTTCAACAATTAATATTATCATATATCAAATATTCAGTCAAATTTGGACTTCCAACCACTGTTCAGGAAACATATAGTTTTCGATATATATTTCAGACATAAATAGTTTTTATTTCTCGTCGTTTTAAGTGTGATTTGTTTCAGGTTTGTTTTTCTGCCAATCCTAACTTTAATATGGCCTTTATTTTTCTTTGAGAAACTTATTTTACGGGAATTTTGTTTAATTTATTACAATAAATTGCCAACTAAATTTCAAAACAAGGAAAATTTAACATAGTCTGTCCATTCTTTTTCCTTCTCAAGCCCAGAACATAATTTGTTCTCTACTGAAAAAAAATGACAAAATAACATTTAAAATGTTTATTATGAATATACTTGTATTTATTCCTTAATGTCTTAAAATTATAATTTATGACAGTAAAAAAATAAAAATATTTAACTTATTTTTGTTATATGTTGGTTATGGGTTTCATTCGATCTTGATGGTGATTTGTGGTACTTTAATGTCTAAAATATTATTTGTTTTTTTTTTATACTCATTTTTGGTTTAATGCAGATTTTTTCTTTTCTCTGAAAAACTTTTTTTTTTCGATTTTTAAAATTAATTTTTGTTCTTTTTATAGTAATATTGTCTTTTGGTAGTAAAAATAATGCTTTTTTTTTATCATTTCGCTTTTTCCTATGGTATTTAATAGTTTTTTTCTTGCTATTTGTATGTTAGAAAAACCTTTTAAACAAGTTTTAGTCCTGTAATTGTATTGTTTTTCTTCTGCGTTTTAAAGTTCACCTGAAAAATAAAACTTTATTCTATTCTCATAAATTATAAATAAAATATAATTATAAAACACTGAAAATTTTCGATTGACTTAAATTGTACGATCAGAGGAAGTACTAGCAGTAGCCCTAAAAGTCCCAGCTTAATAGCCCATTTCATTCTTTAGATAAAACTAATATGTCTTATTGGCAGCCAGCATACATACAGTACCTTTTGATTTAGTGTTAAAGCAATATTTAGTTATGAAGCATAATGGACAAATGCATAATTGTAGGAGTTTACCGCGGCAATATCTATAGCAGCCAAGTTGTTGGACCTTTCTTCTAACCTGAACAAAAACACTGTCTTAAAATTTCGATTAGATAAATTTGAATATCGATTGGGTTAAGGATGAGTTCTGATTTCCCTCCAATCAGTTCTGACGCTTAAAAGGAACTCCAGAACTTTTATTTTCCAATTGAATTAGCTCCTTTAAAAGTTTGAATAATATTGCTAGTGATTATAGATTGTTACTACCTATGATATTGAACATCTGACGTTTTGAAAACCTATAAGCTTGTAGTGTTTTTGTTTAGTCAAAACTGCCTTTAAACTTTCCCTAAGAGATTCACCTTAATATCCTTAGCGTTATTCGTTAAATTAAATGTAATGTCAGAATTAAAAGAATACAAATAGTGCCTTCTGGTTGGTTCAAAATCAGACAAATCTTAACCTTAAAAGTTAAATTTAATAGAGTAAGCCGTTTTTATAGATTGCTTTGTCATATTTTCTTAAGTCTAAATGATCATAGTTCTTTTCTATTTCGTCCACCATCCTCTTTAATATTCCCTGAAAGTTTCACTTTAATAACTTTAGCTTTTGTAACAACAATAGTTGTTGTAGCAGTAGTAGTACTATTAAGTAAGCATTAATAATAAGTAAGCCAACCCTCAGCAAACTCATAAGAAGCCCAAATAGAATAGAAATTACGCTTGAAAACCATTTCAAATTCAATACATGCACAAACTGGAACAAAAAAGAACTATTCAACCATAACATAAGAATAACCAACCATAAAAAATAATCCAAACTGTAATATTTCCAACCCAACTAAATGAATCATACTGTACTGAAAGGTGGGTATTAGCAAAAATAATTTGTGTATGCTAGTTGACAAAATCACGTAACAGCAAATCTAATTAAAGGTTAAAAATTATTAAGCTGAAACTTTCAAGGAAAGATGAGTAAAACATTGAACAAAATCAAATAAAAGTATGTGCATCATATTTGTCAAAAAGTTATTCTTGCAAATCACCAAAATATTTTAGGGTATTAGGATACAAGTACAAAATTCAAGTTGGTATAAAACCAACATGGTATTTAACTATGCAGTTAAATAAAGTTGTCAAAAGGATTTATATTCCATACCTCAGAAAAAAATAAAGGGTATTAAGTTGGAGTATTCAGACACTTTTGAACGAGATTTTCAACTAAATCAAATGACTCTATATATATATGAATATTTTTAGGTATAATTGAATTTCAAATATATTTTAAATAGCATCCTTAGTCATATTTTGTATAGTTAGTATATTTGAATGACAGCCATAGTCATTTGTAAGATATTTCAAATTTTTCAAATATCTCAGAAATGACTAAGGTTGCTATGGTGGTCGTATCAGGTAACTCTTAAGAATAAATTTAACAAAATCGAAAGATACTCTGTGTATAAGGACACTTTAAAGGACATATATGCAAAATTTCAAGAAAGGCAATTTTTATTAAATTGAAACTTTTGGGGTAGGTTGAGATAGAAAAATAGATAAAATGCAGTATATATATATATATATATATATATATATATATATATATATATATATATATATATATATATATATATATATATATATATATATATATATATATATATATATATGTATATATATATATATATATATATATATATATATATATATATATATATATATATATATATATATACATATATATATATATACATATATGTATATATATATTTATATATATATATATATATATATATATATAAAAATAGCGACGAAGACCACACTGCCTTTCCATAACAAACAAATACAACGTAGAAACAATAGGGAAAGTTTTTTCAAGACAATGGAAATTATTTATGTAGATATTTCGGCCCTATGTCCAAGGGCCGTCTTCAGCACAATACAATACTATATATATATATAAAAGAACTTACATCAAATTGTGAGAATTAAAACTGAATATAAAAACACTTATTAAAACAATTTTTTTTATAAAAATATAGCCCTAGCATCCTTACTTCAGCGAAGTTCAACCAGGACCGGCGAAAAGAATGAAATGAAGAAACTTATGAAGATAGTTTGAATGAGTTTATATTTCTTCATTTCATTCTTTTCGCCGGTCCTGGTTGAACTTCGCTGAAGTAAGGATGCTAGGGCTATATTTTTATAAAAAAAAATTTGTTTTAATAAGTGTTTTTATATTCAGTTTTAATTCTCACAATTTGATGTAAGTTCTTTTATATATATATATAGTATTGTATTGTGCTGAAGACGGCCCTTGGACATAGGGCCGAAATATCTACATAAATAATTTCCATTGTCTTGAAAAAACTTTCCCTATTGTTTCTACGTTGTATTTGTTTGTTATATATATATATATATATATATATATATATATATATATATATATATATATATATATATATATATATATATATATATATATATAATCAAGATGTAACAATGGTGTATGTGCAGAATCTAAAAAATTCCAGGGGTATTCCGTTGAACTTCTTAGGGATTAATTTAAAAAACTTTCCGAAAATGAAGTTTTTCAATGATAATTACTGAGCCATTTTCTACTTTAGACCAGCAGAAATAAAGTAACATATTGATTCAAACTCAAAACAACCAGAAGTTACTACTAAAACTTAAATTAAACCCTAACTAAACAGAATTTAAGATAAATGAACTTGTCACAAATATAGTTTATTTCAAGCGGATATAGATGAATAAATAAATTTGAAAACGAATGAAAACTACGTCAAATATTTAATTCAAACTTAATACAGACAAAATTATTCAAAGAGGATATCGGCTACTTTTCTTTTCCCCATAAATATTCTAAGGCCTTTTATTTAATTTTTGTTTCATAGAAATTTAAATGTAATTTGAAAACTTTGTTTTGTTTTTCAAAACATCAACAACAAATAACGATTGAATGACTGTTATAATCAAGATGACTGAAAAGAACTACGGAACACAAACTGAATATCTGTACATAATTATATTAATCCCTGTGAACTGCGTTGAGCCACAGTTTTTGTGCCACTGTAATTTTTTATAAACATAAAAAGATACAATATACTTTTTTACTCTCCAGAAGTTCAATAATTCAATATTTTTCACTCAGTAATGTATACATTTTTTTTGCAATGTGATAAACAAAAACAAAATAACTAATAAATAAATTATTTTCTGTAAGGAACAATAGAACGTACTTTTTACATGTTTTATTAAGAACTGAAATATTTAATTCTAAATTACTTGCCAAAAATGGCGTTTTTTGATTGGTTTCTACATTCACTGAAAGTTCCAATAAAAGGCCGTTACTATCCCTGAGATATCACAGATCCTAACTGTTGACGACCTGGATTCACATACTGTTTTATGACAATGTTTAGCATCTATATTGACATTTCTAAGATATTCACTTAATATCTTTAAGTTATTTAAGGTATTACCCTAAAAATTCTCTGAAATTTTGAATTTCATGCCCTGAGTTGTTTCTGAGATGACACCCAGGTCCCTTCTTTGGAAAACATGAATGTGTCTATTTCTCATATTTTATCCAACTTCTCGCTCATTGTTTCTGAAAATTATGAACATAATATCTATAGTCTTTTGTAAAATACTGCCCTTTCGATATACTGGATCAACTATGCCATTTTGACAAGCCTAATACACTTAAACTCTTTTTATTTTGTTAATTAATATTAATTTTAATAGCAGAAGTTCCTCCAATGTTTGCAGTAACAGTCACAATTGCAGTAGTTGAAGGAGTATTTACTGTAGCAATCACAGACACAAACGGTAGGATTTGCAGTCACGAGTTGTTGCATTTTAGTCACAAGTAGTTGCAGCAAAAATTGCAAGTAGTCACAGTCATAAGCAATTTTTACAGTAGCAAATTACAGTCACAAAGAAATTTTTAGCAGTCGTAACAGTTGTAAGATGTCGGATTAGCTGCATTAAGTAGTCAAAGTCACAAATAGTCACAGTCTAATGTACTTGCAATTATAGTCACAGTGGTAGTAATAGTGGTCCTGATAAAATCTCTGAGCCACTCCTAAGATATTACGGATATGCCCTTTAGATAACCAGGAAAAATACTGTGTCTTTTTATTTGGCTTTATATCCTTCTCTACATTCCTCAATAAGATACAGGGCCTATCCCTAACTAATGGCACGAATCTTAAAGCTTTGGTATTTATGGATGATGGAAATTTTCTTTTGGGAAACCTGGAGGACGTTTAGCAGATTTCATCAGGCCTGTGATGGTATCAGATTAGTTTCCATGTTAAAATCCATCTGGAGAAGAGTAAAATAGTGAGTTTAATGGGGGAGAGTTCCCAGGTTTAATGCCATAGTTGGATCAACCTAACAGATAAGGTTAAGATACTTGGACTTTGTTGGGGAAGAGAGACAACGAGTGTTAAAGTATGGAATGAAGTGATGAATGAAATGGAGGGCATGCTCCGTGCAAAGGAAGGTAAATACTGTGGTAACCTGCCTACTAATTATGTTTTATTATGCACTGGTATTTGAGTTACAGGAAGATATACTGAAACCGATTCAAAGAGAAGTTTGGAGATGTATTTGGAAGGGAAAATTTGAAAAACTAGCTATGAAGATGACGACAGTAAGGAATGAGCTAGGAGGCATGGAAGCTATAGACTATAGCAAGGTTTGTAAATCCCTTTTCCTGAAAAACAATTTGTGAGATGATTCCAAAAAATTAAACATTTGGGGGGATAAACTGTAAGTGGTTTATCCGAGTTTTAAATGAAGAGGATAGTGAAGAACGAAAAGAGCTCTCAAATGTGTTACCCAAGGAATTCAGAGATGTTGTGGAGGATTTATATGAATCTAAAGGAAGTGGAATTTTCAACAGTTCGATGAAGGCAAAGACGAGGAAAAAAATAATTGATATGGTTTTAGAAGAGAAAATGAAGAGAGATATTGATTACCGGGCAAAGACACGAGAACCAAAAATTGATTTTCATGTATCTTTCGGACACCAGGCTGAAATGAAATAGCCATTTTGTTTGGTTCGGTTGAAATGTCTAAAAATTATGTCATTAAGGATGAGAACACCCCTCAAGCATAAAGGAAAGGGTTTTAAGTTATGCCCTGAGAGAATAGAGTTCTTCTTGAAAGGATGGTGGAATAAACTTCGGATGGGCACATCGGATTCGAAACCAGAGTTTTTAGTACCGTTTCTTTGAGTCAAAATGATCAGATGGCAGCCACCCTTTCCCACGTCGAATTTTCCCAAAATGCATGCAATAGAAATTTTGAGAGTTGAAAAATAGTCCAAAGTTAATATTAAAAAGCCCTTATGGTTGACACCCTCTCCCGAGTTTGTGGTTAAAGGCTTTAAATCTTGTCCTAGGGCCATGTAAGATTTAGTGTTAAGGGATGGTGGTGTGTACTTTAGAGAAGGCTCATTTCATTGAAATTATGTAGTTCTAGTTCTCTTTTCAGAGTCAAACGTGAGGGATGGAAAATAAGCCCCCTCCCTTACATCCTCTTTTGTTCAAGCAAATTCAATCAAAATTGTGAGGTTACTATTTTTGCTCAAAATAGTCCAAATATTATGCGACACTGTCTTCAGGGTGGATGTAGTTCCCCAGAGCAGGGTCCAAGGGTTGCAGGCTTTGTCCCGAGTCAATTAGGGTTGTTATGGAGCGGATGGTTGGACAAATTTTGGATCGGCTGGGGCTCATTTGATTGGAAGTTGGAAGTTTTAGTACCCATTTTAAGAGTCAAAAGTGAACTGAGGGCAATAAGCCTAACTCCAAGCCTAATATATTGCAAAGTACATCTGATCAAAATTGGAACGGAGCTATTTAGCTTATTGTTTTAAAAGGTCAAGTAATTATGTGTTTTGGGATCTCAGTCTCCCCTGAGTCCTCAACGTAAGGAATCTAAGTTAAGAAGTTCATTTACTATTCACATATACTATAGTATAGGGAGCCCGGTGGCATCGTTGTTGGGCCCCAGCATTTGCCACATGGTTGCTTCTATATATTGATTCTCATTGCCGCTTGTCTTTTAAACGCAGACAATTTGAGCCTCATTTTGATGTCATGACGTTCAAATGGAATTTAACTTAGAAGTAGTAAATTTGTAATTTCCTTTTTTTTATTGGACCTTTAACTTTTGCCTCGGCTTGTCTTTTGTCATTATAGAAGACATATCGTTGAGCCTTTGCTTCTTTTAATTGATCAGGTGGTGGGACCCAAACTTTATTTTGCCTCGGCTGCTCTGTTGTCATTATAAATTACATATCGTTGAACATTTCTTTCTTTTAATTTTTCAGGTGGTGGGACAAAAATTTCTTTTTCTTCAAACGATTTATTTAGTCTAAGTTTCTGATTTTCTAAGGTATGGTAGGCATTGATGACCTTATCCTTGTCAAAATAAAAAAAAACGATAATCTTAGCTATCATTTTCAATTTGTTTCGTTCTTTTTACTTCGGTTTGTCTTTTGTCCTTATGAAATAAATATCACATAACTTTTTTTTAAAGTATGGTAGGAATTGATGACCGTATCCAGGTCAAAATCCCAAATCATCATCGCTGTCATTTTCAATTTCGACCCACTTGGATTCTCGTTCTCCGAGTTGATTTTTATCGACCCACTCAGATGCCAGCGAAGAGGAATCTGAAGAGGATCGAAGAGGCCAGCAGACAGAAGGAAAAAAGGAAGACTGTTTTCCTAAATTAATGATTAATATAGACCAGCACTTGAATGAGGCCTTAACCCTACTCATCCATACAATCACATAGGTCAAACAGCATAGCCATACACAATCAACCATAAAGAATAATCCATGGACAGGCAGTCATGTCGTCAATAAGTATAAGTCGTCATTTACCAAAAAATAGAAAAAAAAATAATAAAGACAAATAGTTCAGAGGCAAGAACCCAGCACAAGGGCTCATCAGGAGAATACACTGGCCTATATAGGGTTTCGCAACTTTAAATTCCCTACCCCAGCCGAGTGTTGTGGCTACCACAGAATATCCATGGCATCCCCGTGTCAAATATCACCCCCAAAATACATGCCTATGAAAGAAAGAAAAAAAAACAGCAAATGTAAAACAACCAAGTAACACCAAAACAAGCTTATCCTGTTAATATATCCCTCTTTATAGCAACAATAGGTAAACTAGATATAGTAAATTTTACCAAATCACAAATATTAACAAATTGCAAAAAATCTGAATGAACTAAACAATTATAGAATTCATCTTTACCATGTGGCTAATTTTTAAAAAAAATCCGCTCAATTAGAAACACAATTCAAAATAAATGGCGCTGCGACAACATTTCTCGAACCTCCGAAATTACTTGAAAATTTCCTTAAGTATTTCTAGATAATTCTTTTGATATTTATTTAAAAGTTCGTTATAATGAAAACTGAAATTTTTAAATTGCCAAGTTAATTTATTTGCAGAAAAACCTCTTGATATCAATTTTTGGCTTAAGATTTTACATCTATTTTTAAAATCAATCTAATTACTACAAATCCTTGCATAACGAAGTAACTGTGAGAAAAACGCAAAATATGTGATATTTGAGTGTATATTACTTTCAGGGAATGGGAAACTAATCACTTCAAAATCAAAATCATCCTTTTTATTATACATTTTAAAACATAATTTATTATTATCACAAATATTAATATTTAAATCTAAGAAATGATCTTCATGACCAGCGCCATGACTAGGTTCAAGAATAAGGTCTGATGGATATATATTTTTAAAAATATCAATGAAATCCTTACAATTTAAGACCAAAATATCATCTAAATATCTTTTATTATTTGACAAAACATGTTTTAAATTAATTCGATTATTCTTATCCATCATATATTTATATTCTAGTTGACTTAAAAACAAGTCAGCTATAAATGGGCTGGCCTTCCCCCCCATGGGAATTCCCACAATTTGCTTGTACAAATCGCCACCAAATCTTATACAAATATTGTATAAAACAAATTCTAATAACTCAAAAATCATATCCAAACTGTAACATCTCAAGTTAACTGTAGTATTAAAGCAATTTGTCCATATAGCTTTTTTATTATAAGTGTCTATTTTTAAGAACCTTTTACTAGATAAGAGGAAAGATTTCTTGATAACAGTTTTTAAATTATCAAACACTACATTAAGTGACAAATTAGTATACACTGTCGCAAAATCGAAAGACTCAATTCTTTTAGTTGAAACCATTGTTAAAGAATCTATCACCTGCAGTGAATTATTAACATTCCAATATGGATTAAAATTCAAAATTTTTTTAATACCAGAACAATAGGTTTTAAGTTTATTTACAATTTCCTTTAAAATTAAAGAGAAATCAGTAGCAGCAATGCGGGTTGGACCTTTAGCTGCTCCAGCAATAAACCGTGGTTTAGGGGGATTCTTATGAAATTTTACAGTCATTAAAATTTACATATTAAAATTTTTAAAAAGTATTTCTTCAGTCTTTTCAATTAAATTCTCATCCTCTGTACTTACCTTTTCGTAAACATTAGTTGTGCATAACTCCCTTTTTAAGATATCACAATACAGCTTCTGACAAATTATGGCAAAATTATTATTAGCTTTATCCTCTGGCACAATTACAAATTCATTCTTTAGATTAGCAATCGATTGTTTAATCTTCGCATTATAAAATAATGATTTAGTGTTACTATTTTTTAAGTTGGAATATATTTTATTTCTTATTCTACTAATAATTAAATTCTTCCAACTTTGAAAACTCTCTTTATTTTTATTCTGTTTCTTACACCACTTATCGAAAAATAAATCAAAAAAATTTTCCAAGCCATCAAGAACACTCGATGGTTTCAGATGATGAGAAAGACGGAAATTAGCCCCTTTATTCATTATAATTTGAAGATCATCTTGCTTTATTATTGACAAGTCCCCTGTTATAACATGTTTGTAAGTAGGATTTACAAATGGGCCAAGTTGCTTACAATTACAAACCGGTTTCCAATTTATATCACTATCTAATCTTTTTAGTATTAAATTATAATTAAAAATAATTTGCCCAATAGTTTTTGAAAATTAATAAGTTAAAACTGGACAATCATTATAATTCAAATTACTAGGAAGGGCCTGTTTCACATGCCGCTGATTTAAAATTTCTGGTAAATTAATATCTTCAATCTGCTTACAAGTAAAATTAATACGTAAATATAATCTGTTATCCTTATTACTAATCTTATCGAACTTTTTCTTTTTTGAAATAAATTTCGTTTTAGTTAGAATGCAAATTGTATCACATATTACTTTAAAATTATAATCAAGAGCTGTATTATTCTTAACAATCCAGAAAAGTTTGATTAAATTCCTCTTGGATAAATTATTTAGACAATTTATTACATAAATTATACCCCTAGATTCAAGTAGCTGGCATAGATCTTTAGAAAGCATATAATTCATCTAATTCATTTTTTCTCTTATTTTTCCTATGTACTCTCGATCGTTTTTTACGTTTAGTAGGACATGTAAAAGAAGGATGGTCCATAAAACCATCAATACATTTAAAAACAACATGATATATGTCACCATATTTTGCTACACGATCATTTAGCCCAAAAGGATAAGCTGTACCAAGAGTATGGATCCAGAAATCCTCCTGTTTACGTAGTCTATTATTCTTCTCTTCTTTATTTAAATTTTATAATTCTAAATTTTCTAAAATTGTGGCAGTTATATCTGATATGGAATATTTACCATTATTACAATGTTGAACTAGATAGTTATTAGTTTTTTCATTATTAGCTGTTGTCTTATGTCCAGAAAATCTTTTATACATATATTATTAGTTGTTTCCCCCACATATTGTAGGCAGCATTTATTACATTCAAATAGATAAATTACATTGGTTGTTCTACAATTAACATTACCACTTAACTTGCATGCAAAATTTTTATTATACAATGTACTCTTAACAGAAGTCCGTGGGACAAAATGATCTTGGCAAAGAAAACAACGACTCTTACACTTACTAACTTTCAAAAAATCGTTCCGAGTTCCAAGGCTAATATTTGTGTTTTGTTGCATAAAAAGTTATAGAAAATAAATCCAAAACAAACCAACATCCAAATCAAAATCCAACAATCAAAGTTCAAAAAACATGCTAAGGTCAATAGGTCAATAAATACATAAACAAAAACATAAAAGAACATGAAATTTGCATAAGTGCCATCTCACCAATAATTAACAATATCAGGTTAAAAACCTGGACCAGGGTAAAGGTCTGTCGGGGAGAAAACTAAAAAAATTTCCTCTACCAGCACTGGATCCAACCTGGAATAATAGCATGAAAAGAGAAATCACCAATGCAACAGCACAAACACAAAAAAAGAAAAAAAAAGAGACAGAAGGAGAAAAGGAAAACTGTTTTCCTAAATTAGTGATTAATATAGACCAGCACTTGAATGAGGCTTTAACCCTGCTCATCCATACAATCACATAGGTCAAACAGCATAGCCATAAACAATCAACCATAAAGAATAATCCATGGACAGGCAGTCATGTCGTCAATAAGTATAAGTCGTCATTTACCAAACAATAGAAAAAAAAAATATATTTTATATATATATATATATATATATATATATATATATATATATATATATATATATATATATATATATATATATATATATAAATATATATATATATATATATATATATATATATATATATATATATATATATATATATATATATAAAGACAAATTTGTATAAAATTTTGTATAAGGATTTGTATAAAGACAAATCTTTAATTGTAAGAAGATGGTAGACGGAAAAATATTTAATTGTAAAATGACTGAAGAACCTACAATGGCAACAGCCGAGGAAACTGCTCAAAGAGTCTATGCCAAAAAACCTGCGGCTGATAGAGAAAATAAGAAAAGAAAGCGCGCCGAGGAATCATAAGAACAGCAAGAAAACAGGCTTGCGGCTGATAAAGAAAGTAAGAAAAGAAAGCGCGCCGAGGAATCACAATAACAGCAAGAAAACAGGTTTGCGGCTGATAGAGAAAGTAAGAAAAGAAAGCGTGCTGAGGAACCATAACAAAAGTGTGACAAATGGCTTGCGGCTGATCGAGAAAGTAAGAAAAGAAAGCGTGCCAAGGAATCACAAAAACAGCAAGAAAACAGGCTTGCGGCTGATAGAGAAAGTAAGAAAAGAAAGTGTGCCGAGGAATCACAAGAGCAGCCTGAAAATTATCGCCTGCAATTCAGGTACAGCCCAGTCGATGATTATAGCTTGAGTAGACGTGTTCAAATCGGGACTATGGCTAAATTTTTTCCCTATCGCAAGGCCTTGAAATTCAATGGTGAAACAATGGGAATGTGTTGCGCCTCAGGAAACGTTAAACTTCCTCTACTGGCTGCACCACCAGAGCCATTGAAGACTTTGCTTACTGGAACTACGTCACAATCTAAGCGTTTTTTATCACAGATCAGAAAATATAACTCATGTTTCCAAATGATGTTGTTTGGTGCCCAAATCTAAAAACCAGATCAATTTATGCCTACTTTAAAAGTAAAAGGGCAAATTTATCATAGAGCAGGGTCCCTTCTAAAATTCTCAGGTGAAAATCATAAATTTTTACAATTGTACATCATCTGTGATAGAAATTCTGAATTGAATGCACGTAGCGAAATTTCTCCCGACTTTGAAAGGAGAATCGTTTCCCGATTGCAACATCTTTTCCACGAAAATAATAATTTAGTGCGTCTGTTCAAAACAGCAATTGATTTGATGCCTACTGATACGCATAAAATTGTTATTTCTGCTGACAAAACGCCTCCTGGCCAACATGTACGTAGATACAATGCTCCAACTATCGACGAAGTGGAAATCGTTATGGTCGGTGATCAGTTTTTACCTCGAGATATTATTCTTCATAAGCGAAACGTTCACTTGGTAAGAATTACTGAAAATCATCAATGCTACGATGCCCTACAATATCCTATCATTTTTTTGGGATGGAGCCAACGGCTACCACTTTAATATTAAATTGATAAATCCAGTAACTAAAGGTAAAAGGTAAATGATACGGCATTTGACTTTACAGTCCGTACCGGCGGTAGTTATCTCCGTTTCTTGGCCCTTCAGCCAGGAAGTGCAATGTTGGGGGCCAACCATCCTGTGCTTTCGCACACCCTTCCTGTTTACCTTCCCCAGATTTCTCCAGGTACCCATTTAGAGCTGGGTCGACATTTGGGTACAATCATCTGGATCAATCATTTTTTGGGATGGAGCCGCTGGCTATCACTTTAATATTAAATTGATAAATCCAGCCACTAACAAAGAAATGAATAAGAAATGCAGTGCAATGCATTATTATTCCTATAGACTAATGATTCGGCAGGATGAAGACAATTATATTTTAAAATGTCGTCAATTGTTTCACCAAATCATCGTTGATATGTATGCAAAAATTGAATCAGAACATTTGCTATTGACCCGTCTGAATCAGACCAAGCTCCTTTCTGAACAATACATTCATTTGCGAGATGCAGTTGTAAATGACGGTAATACCACAAACGTTGAAAGATTGACGATTTTACCTTCGTCATATGCTGGCAGTCCCCGTCATATGCATGAATATGCTCAAGATGCTATTGCGTATATTCGTCTCTATGGTCGTCCAGATTTATTTATTATCAGGATTTTTGATTAATCTACCTGATCTAGTGGTAATTTTTTTTTTGTTTGAGGGTTCTTTTTTCGGTTTTACGAGCAATATTAAGTAGAATTTCTTACATTATTTCTTGAATAATTTCTGACCTTTTAATTTTGCTTCATTTTTTGCCTTGCCGCGGATTGTGGCTTATGTTCTTCTTGGTCTGATTCACTGTCATCTGAGGCATTTTAGATTTTGGCGTTGATCCTGCTTACTCTTCAAAAATTTCATCTTCTCTGAAAGTAGAGGGCCTGTTTATTGATTCTTCCTGTTGGTTTTTTCTTATTTTGGGGAGTTAAAGGATCCCTCTGAACTTGGAAAAAAGTCGAATATTTTGTTGGGTTGCCTCCTTTGTTTGAAAGCCATGTCTACAGGTGGATGGTTGATTGTTTGCATAATAGTTTTTTTTTCCAGGATATCCAATCCTTGGGCATGGCTTTGGATACAGATATGTTGCAGTATCGCTCTTCGTGTGTCTCAGATTTGCTAAGAATGTGCTCAGTCGGGTCTTAACAGAACTAATTAAAAAAGATTTTTTTTTAACATCAAGTGTCCCCTCCTCAACGCCCCAATCCTTACACTAAAATTTGACTCTTTGTCACAACTCTAATTTTTAAAACAATAAAAAACTTTAGCGTAAAAAGCAAGGTGTTGAAGAGGGGACAACCCCTTTCTTTTACGGTGTTTTGATGTCATCCTTACTTACAGTTTAAAAGCTTGTTTTTTATTTAATTTTTTGAACGTTTTTGGATTAATGAATGTTTTGATTTTGCCCACTGCACAAAAAAGATTAAAAAAAAATTGCATATTAATTTGTTTTGCTAAATGGTTTTCTCATAGTTTTGATCAGACGATTCTGATAAGAAAGGGGATGGGAATCAGGCCTAGCTGCCTTCTAATATTTGGTTACTTGAAAATGCAAATAGACTTTTTTTATGAACGTTTCTTATTAATAATACATATACTTACCTTACAAATTAACTTAAGTAGCGAACTTTTATATTTGTAAATTTTTATTTCACATATGATGGGGCTCGGCCCTCGTCAATACCTCTCTACTTAGACTAGGGCTCGAATTTCGTTCCAATTCCTTAAAAATTACCCCTGAATCACAAGGCCGTAAAGAGCAAGGCATTGTGGAGGAGCCAAACCCCCTTATATACGTAATATCTTTGTTCGTTTTAAGTTTTAATGCTGCTCATTACTTCCAATTGAAAAAAAATTATTAATTTTCTCATTGGTTTTTTAAATAAATCTAGAGAATGCTGCAGCTCCTTTAAGGAAATTCTTTTCCCTCGTGATAAATTTCTCCATAGAAAGATCCTGCCACCTAACCTCCTCCCCCCACACCACCCCCAACCCAATGTGAGTTAGTCCCAAGAAAAAGTCTGTACACTAAATCATAACCATTACTATATGTAAACAATGGTCACAGTTTTTAACTTGCAGCCCCTCCCCAGGGGACTCTGGGGGACTAAGTCATACCAAAGACTTGCTATTAGGTTTTAAGCTAAGTTGAACAGATTGGCTATCTCAAAATTTTGATCCAGGGACTTTGGGGAAAAACTGTCCGTGGGACGAGACCTAGGTGCCGTCCAATTTTTGGTCACTTAGAAAGGGCACTTGAACTTTTAATTTCTATCAGAATGAGCCCTCTTGAGGGCTCATGCGCATGCTTGATCACTCTTCTGCCAAAAAATACAAAAATCCTCATTTTTGTAGATAAGAGCTTTAAACTTCTACAGAAGGGTTCTTTATGACATTCAGGAGTTGTCCCCCCCCCATATTTTCTAAAATAAGGCAAATTGTCTCAGGCTCGTAGCTTTTGATAGGCAAGACTAAACTTTATGAAACTTATCTATTTAAAATCAGTATTAAAATGCAATTCTTTTGATGTAACTATTTGTGTTAAAATCCTCTCTTTAAACAGTTTTTTTCTACAGTTCGTTACCAAGAACTGTTTGAGAATTTATTACGTTCATTGCTTCGCGCAAAGTCTTCTTTTGTGGCTGATTTGGGTGTTATAATCTGTGGTCAATTAGAGTATTGGTAGCTTTGTTTAATTCATCAATATAGTGTTAAGGGTCTCTCTATGGGTTTTGTATTGGGTTTTGTTTTTGTGGTGATTATATTTGTCATCATTAGAAATTCGTTGAAGTCTTCCTCTTTACTATCATTTTTGAGATGCTCTTGTTCAAAATTAAAAGGTTTCAACTCCCTTAATCTTGATTCTGATGGTTTATTCTCATCGTCTTAGGAATCAGACATTGTGGGACGTGAAACCAATCGTTTTGTCAAATTTTGCCCTGCTTCTAAGACTAATGTGGGTCTTATCAGGTTTTCCGAATTATGAGCTTAATATTTAATATTATATACGGTCCAGAATACCGGTCGAAGAGCTTCTTGCCGTCGGCTTTTATTTCATACTTTAAGTAAACACAATCTCCTACTTGACTGCTAAGCTCTCCCTTTATATTCTGCATATTTTTTTCTTCCTGTTTTATTTTTTATTTCTCGATTTCTTGTTTTACGATTTTATAGGTTTTTTTCATTCTATTGATAAAGTCTTGCTAAAATCTTTGGAATCATGATAATATTGTCTTGATTCTATTTTTCAGTCATAGGGAATTCAAAAGTCACCTCCAAATAGTATATAGAAAGGATTATCGTTTATTGTTGGGGAAAATGCCCTATTGATTACATTTGTAAGATAAGGTAAGGTTTCCTGCCAATCTCTTCTATTATCTTTTTTGAAAATTCCCAGGATATTAGAAAAAAATTCAAATATCCTAGAAAAAGGATATTTTTCGCCTTGTCTTCAAACGTTTTATATATTCTTTTTTTTAAGCCAACTGCAGGATCCTTCACTTTAAGCTTTAAAACAATCTCAGTGTCTAAAAGAAAGGGGGAAACCAATTAAAAATTAAAAAAATTAAAACAAGAAACTTTAATGGGCGAAAGATCAGAAGGTCGAAATTATGGAAGAGGAGGGTTGGGAACAATACGTGAGATAGAGCAACAGTGTTATACATACGACCATTGACGTCCCGACGGTAAGAACCCCGAAAACGATTTAAAAGACCAAATGCCTTGCGTAGTTTCATCCGAAAATGCTGAACCAGGATTGGTTATAAATCTCTTTTCGAAGCACCATAAGATAATCAAACAGTTCGTGGTAACGAACAGCAGTAAGGAGCGACCCGGCTCAATAGTAACTAAAACTCTACAAAATGGAATTTTGATATTAATAGCTACATCAAAAGAATCGCAATTTATTGCTGATTTTAAATATATAAGTTTCATCAAGTTTAGTCTTACCCATCAAAAGTTACAAGCCTAGGGGGAAACACCCCCTAAAAGTCATAGATTCTTAACGAAAATCGCACCATCAAATTCAGCGTATCAGAGAACCCTACTGTAAAAGCTTCAAGCTCTTATCCAAAAAATTCGGACATTTTTATTTTTTGCCAGAAGGCAGATCACGGATGCGTGTTTATTTGTTTGTTTGTTTTTTTGTGTTTTTTTTTACTTTTTTCCCAGGGGTGATCGTACCAACCCAGTTGTCCTAGAATGTTGTGAGAGTGCTCATTCAAAAAAAAATTGACAAAAACAAGTGACAAAAAAAAATTGGAGGGCACCTAAGTGCCCTCCCACGCTAATTATTTACCTAAAGTCAATGGATCAAAATTCTGAGATAGCCATTTTATTCAACGTAGTCAAAAAACCTTATAACTATGTCTTTGGGCACGACTAACTCGCCCACAGTCCCCGTGGGAGGGTCAATAAGTTACAGACTTTGACCAGTGCTTACATATAGTAATGGTTATTGGGAAGTGTACAGGCGTTTTCAGGAGGATTTTTATGGTTGAGGGGAGGGTTTGAGAAGAGGAGGATATGCTTGGGGAACTTTCCATCGATAATTTGTCATGGGAGAAGAAAATTTCCATGAAGGGAGCGCAGGATTTACTAGCTTAATAAAAAAAAAACAATGAAAAACTAAATAAGAAAATTTTTTTTCTGCTGGAAGTAAGGAGCAGCATTAAAACTTAAACAAACAGAAATTATCACCCATATGACAGGCTCACCTCCCCCTAATACCTAGCGCTTTACTCTAAATTATTTTTAGTAATTTCAACTATTTATTCTACTGGTTTTGTGATTCAGGGGTCATTCTTAATGAATTGGGACAAAATTTAAACTTTAGTGTCAAGAGCGAGGTGCTGGCCAGGGGGCGAACCCCCTCATATATGTAATAAAAACATGAGAATACAAAAGTTCTTTACGTAAGCTAATTTATAAGTTACGTAAATCTTTTACTAATTAAAAGATTCGTAAGAATTTAAAAGTTCTAGTTGCCTTTTTGTTTAACCAAAAATTGGAGGGCAACTAGACTTCCTCCCCCACTCTTTTTTTCTCAAAATCATTCGATCAAAATTATGAGGAAGCCATTTAGAAAAAAAAAATATGCAAATTTCGTTTTAATTATTCCTCTGCGGAGAGCCAAAATCAAAATATATATTGATTTCAAAACGTTCAGAAATTAAATAAAAAAAAACAAGTTTTTTTAACTGAAGTAAGGAGTTTTTTACTGTTTTAAAAAGAAGAATTGAGAGAAAGAGTCAAAACTTTAGCGTTAAGAGCGGGGCGTTGATGAGGAAGCAACCCTTTTCATATACGAAGTAATTTCTGTTCGTTTTAAGTTTTAATGTCACTCCTTACTTTCAGTTAAAAAAACTTGTTTTTTATTTAATTCCAAATAAGTGACCATTGGTGGCGACTGGAAAATAACACCATTGAGTTGCTCTGACATTATCCTCTAAACAATTTATAACAAATAATTGACATTTTTCAAAACTGATAGAATGGCCCAAATCTTCCAAACATATAATCAAAATAATAAAAATAAGAACAAGACTAGACTTGGAACGCCTTAGAAGGATAATGTCATCAGCATATGCAGTGTAAGGTAGATTTCAAGATAATGAAACAAAAGAGCAAGAAAGAGAATTAAGGGCAGTAGCTGAACATAAATTAAATATATAAGGAGAAATATTTCCTCCATGTCTAATTCCTCTACCCACTTGAATTAACTTGGACTGAGATGAAGACGAACTTGGACAAATACGCATACTAGAGAAACTAAATGTTGGGCCAAACTTGGTTTTAGTCGACTTCTAAAAAGTGTTTGACTTAGTTGACCACAATATCCTATTTCATTTTGATTACAAATTGTAAAATATAAAAATATTTACTCAAGGCCCCTCCCTAATTACTGTGGAATACCTCAAGGAACCTTATTGGGACCACTCTTATTTCTTGTTATGATTAACAATAATGACAGGATATTCCCCCAAAGATGGAAATATATGGATGACTTTTCGATCCTTAAAGTATGTCATAGGCATATTAACAGTGATCCCGTAGAAATCCTAAGCCAATGCTGGGATGAATCTAAGAATCTAAATGTTACAGTAAATTCCACTAAAACACATATAATAATGATCAACTTTAATTCCGTTTTCTGTGACTTAATCTTCTTTGAGTAAGAATTTCTAATAATCTTAACGGGGAAGCACTTTGATGTTATTGATGTTTTCAACATCAATAAACAAGCAAATTCTTCATTATCCATGTTTAAGCAGCTAAAAAATTGCAATTGTCCTGAGATATATTCTCTCCGTGTTTACTTATTCTTTGTCAAGCAGCTATTAGAATATGCATATCGGGCCTGGCATACGCAACTTTCAAGTGAACTTAGTGACAAAATTGAGTTGGTCCAAAAGCATGCGCTCAGTATCATTTACAAAGAGGGCAAAATTCCATACTTCTTCCTTCTTAAAGCTGCACGCATTACCACCTTAAAATATTCGAGGAAACAAATATGCTTGTGTTTCACTAAAAAAGTCATTTTCGATCCCATACTGAATACTTACACCCTGAATTTGAAAATCCCAATAGACCCTCACTTCCCCGGTCAGTGTCCATAATATTTAAACTTCCATGCTGTTACAGACAGATTTCGTAATAGTTTTATCCCCTTTATTCTGTAGCACCTTAATACAAATTCATGATTGTGTCCCTATCAAAATCAACTCCTTCGTCTCTCTTCCTACTGAAGGTGTATCGCAACAAAAAGTTTCCTTTCTCATCTATTGCCGTTTTTATTTTTGTTTATTTGTAATGTTTTTGTAATATAATCCCTTCAACAATGGTGAAGCTTTCTGAGTAGCCCTTTATCTTTGATAATTTTGCCTTTTCATTTTAAACTGTTTTGAATTTAACGCGTTGAATGTTTATTTGACTCATGTAATGTGTTGAGTTACTTAAGTTGACTTAATGTACTAATTTGAAATTCATTTCTTTACTTTTACATGACATATAAAGAAAATTTGGCTCTTAGAGCTTGTGATGGCTTTTTGCAAATAAATTTTATCTTATCTTATTTCCCCCACCCCATGAAAAATTATATTCAAAAACTTATGGGAACTCGTCCACCGCTGGTCTTCCATTGGACCAGCACCTTCCACCAAGCAAAAGAAATATCAATGACATTTTAATTCAAAAACTCATACAAACTGGACCATTGCCTTCCTTGGCATGCCCTCCCCCGGGAATGACCCCTAATCCTAAATTGCCCAGCTTTCAACTCCAATAAAATAATAATATTTCTCCAAATTTATGGGACATAAGACTGTGCCTTCCATGGCCTAACCACCCCTAAGAAAAATATTATTAAAAGTAATTTTTGTTAAATTTATTGAGACTCTTCCTTGGCCCATTGTGGCCCGATTCCATTCCCCTCAAAACAATAAAAGATATTTTATTTGCAAATTTATAGGAGATTAACCCTGGCCCTCCCTGGCCCTGACTTCCTCCCACAAAAAATATTAACAATATCTTATCCTTAAGCTCTTGGGAACCCACCAATCCTCTTCCACAGCCTGACTCCCCCCAAAAATATGTATATTAGTAACAACAGTTATTTCTAAGATTCTAGGATCTTAATCCTGGCCCTCCCTTGCTGGAAACCCATCCCCCTAAAATTGTCAAAAGTATTTTGTTCCAAAATTTTTGTGAATAAACCCTTGGCCTTCAATTTTCCTTGCCCTTCTTGGGCTGCCGCACCGCCATCCCTCATCTTTAGATAAAAATTATTGAAAGTAATTTATTTAAAAACCTAAGGGAACTCTGTTTTGACCCTCCAAGGCCTGAACCTCCGCCCCCCCAAAAGAAATAATGATAATTTTTCTAAGACCTTTAAAATATAAGACCTCAATATCAACGGCCCAAGCCCCCCCCCCTAAAAAAAAAATTCTTAGTGATAATTTATTTCAAAATTTATGGGACCTAAGCCGTCACAATCTATGGCCAAACCCATCCCCAACCTAAGAAAATAATATTAACTATATTTCTTTTCAAAACTTAATGGAGCTGACCCCTGGCCATCCTTAGCCCAACAACACTCCCCAAAAATGAACCAAACATGTTTTATTCCAAAACCTCTTGTCCCTTTCCTTTCAGGACCCAGACCTCCCCCAGAAAATTAAAGATATTTTATTTTAAAATTAATGGGACCTAACCCCTCACCTGCAATGGTCCAACTGCCTCCCCCCCACAAAAAAAATGATTATTAGTAATATTTTTTCCAGATGTATGGGACCTAAATCCTCATAATCCAAGGCTTGAAAGTCTCAACCAAAAATTATATTAACAATAATATAAACAATAATTTTGTTCGATAGCTTAATAGAGCTCAGCAATGGCTCTCCTTGGTCTGAACACCCTACCCCCCCTCTAATTATTAACGATATTTTATTTTAACACTTATATGAGGTGAACCCTGGCCCTTCGTGGCATGACTACATCCCCCCTAAAAAAACACACTATTGATAATTTAATCTAAAACTTATATGATCTTAAATCTGGCCCTTTCTAGCTTTACCCCCCTCCCTCAAAAATTATTCAAAATATTTTATTCCAAAACTTCTTGGAATTAACCCCCCCTCCCATGGTTGGACTATCCCTCCCACCAAAAATATCTATTATATTTTATTCCCAAACTTATTGGAACTGACCATTTGCCAACCATGGTCCATCTCCCTACCTCTCTCCCTGAAAAACTCAAATTTATTTCATTCCACAGCCTGTGGTATATCTTACAAGCAAACGATGTTTTATTCCAAAACTCATGAGAGGTGTTCTCTCCCTCTTTGGCCCAACAAACCCTCCCACCGAAAATAAAATATTAGAAAAAATTACAAAACAACTTATATGAGTTAAATCAGGACCCACTATGGCCTCAATCCCTCCCTACCCCACCCAAAGAATAAAAACACAAACCCTACTATTCCATACTAAGAAAAATATTGTTTACCATAATTTATAGAATAAACGATGAGAGCTCAAAATCAATAGCCCGAAACCCCAAAAAGATTATATTAATCATGTTTCAATCCAAAACTTAATGGAGCTTTCTCCTGGCCCTCCTTGGCCCGTCCCTCCTCTCTAAAAACAATCAAAATATATTTTATTCTAAGCCTAAGGTAGCTGATCCCCAGCCCTCCCTGGCCCGAACCTCCCCCAAAAACTTAATGAAATTTTATTTCAAATATTATGAGGCACAACCACTCACCCTCCTTGGCAATTACATTTTTTTCAATGCTAATGGGAACTGACCCTTTGCCCTCAAACGTCTGTACCCCTCCCCCCAAAAAACATATTATTTAAGAGTATTTATTTCAAAACCTATGGGAGCTTAACCCTGGCCAATCATGGCCTGAACCCCCCCCCAAAAAAAACAACAAAAAACAAAAACAAATCAAAGACAGTATATTCCGAAATTTATGGAAACTTACCCTTGGTCCTCCAGTAGCTGATCCCCTCTCTCGCCAAAAATATTTTTTAACGATTAAACCATTAAATTAACCATTTAAAACTGCTTTTATATCAAAACTCCTCAGAGTTTTTCCTTGACTGTTTTTGTCAAAACAACCCCCCCCCCCGCCCTTTCAATATAAAATATTAATGTAATAAAATTTTTATATAATTAAAAATACTGTTAACGATCATTTATTGAAAAACCTATGGGATCTCGTCCCTATCGCTCAATGGCCTAGCGTCACACCACCCAAAGACAGTCAGACATTTTATTCAAAAACTTATGGGATCTGATTCCTGGCCCTCCTTGGTCAACACCTAACAAGTAAAATTAATAATATTTTACTCCCAGTATTTTGGGAGCTTACCTTTTACCCTCGTTGCCCCCCCCCAAAAAAAACAACAACAAAACAACATATTTTTAACGATCATTTAATCCAAAACTTATGGAAGGTTAACCCTGGCATTTCAAAACTTGGCCGCATCCCCCAAAAAGACTATTAACGGAGCTTTATTACACGGACCAACTTATGGGGCCTAACCCCCTGCCCTCCATTTAAGAACAAACCTCCCTCCACCCCCCTAAGAAATATTGAAGATATTCTTTTCAAAGACTTTGGGGAGCTGACCGCTGCCCTTCATTGCCCCACCCCATCCTCCCATCTCATAAAAGAACTATTAGCGTTATTTTGTTCCATATCTCATGGAAGCTGACTTTTGGCCCTCCCTGATCTGATCGAAGCCCCCCTGAAAAAATATTAATGTTTCTTAG
Organism: Artemia franciscana; assembly: GCF_032884065.1. NCBI lineage: Eukaryota > Metazoa > Arthropoda > Branchiopoda > Anostraca > Artemiidae > Artemia > Artemia franciscana. The sequence continues at coordinate 5,459,829 of NC_088863.1, forward strand.
CCCAAAAATGTAGGAGCTTACCTCTGACCCCACCCCCTTGTCTCAAACAAAATTACAAGCGAAATTTTATTCCAAAATTGACTAGACATAACGCCTCATCCTCCATGACCCAACCCAACCGATTTCCCCCGAAATATAATTAGCGATATTCTATTCTAAAACTTATGGGATCTAACTCATGTCCTTTTATGGTCTGCATCCTCTTCTCGTTAAAAGAAATTTAAATGCCATTTTCTTTCAAAACATATGGGAGCTGACCCTTTCCTCTCAATGGTCCAATTTTCCTCCTCATCCCTGAAAATAAACTTTTAACGATAACTTATTCCACAGCTTATGCGACCCCTGACCTTTTATGGTCTGAAACACTCTCTCCCTCAGAAGAAACAATTCGAGATATGTTTATTTCCAAAACTTATGAAACGTTATCTCTGGCATACCAAGGCACTGAGGCACTCCAAAACTGTTTTAAAAATATTTGTTTCCGCTCAATCTCCCTTCTCCCCATGAAAAAAAACTTCTAACGATATTTATACCAAAACTTAAGGGAGCCAACCCCTCATCCTCTGCGGTGCTATCCCAATCCCCCTCCCCCCAAAAAAAGTTTAACAATGATTTTTTATTCCAAAATTAGTGGAAGTTGATCATTGGTCCATCTTGAACCGAAGAACCCTCCCCCAAAAAAATAATATTGACAAAGTTTCATTATAAAACTTATTGGAACTGACCCCATGACCTGACTCCTTTTCTTTAAGAAAATAATGAGTATACTCTATTCCAAAATATATGGAAACTGAGTCTCCGTAAAAAATTAACGATATTCCATTCGAAAACTTATGGTACCCAACCCCTCAGCCCTCCGCAGCCTGGCTTCTCCTCCCCCCCCAAAAAAAAATCATTATCAATAATTGATTCCAAAGCTTATGGAATCTGACGGTTTACTCTACATGACCTGACCCCTTCCATCCCCCCAAATGAAACTCAAGATATTTTATTTCAATCCTTATGGGACTTTATCCCTAGCCCTCCATTGCCCAATCACCCAATCCGAACAAAATTAGTAACAATAAAATATTTTGTAACTTATAAAAACTTAAGCCTGACCCTCTATGGAAAGGCCCTACCCCCCCCCCCCCCCGCTTAAAAAATATCTATATTTTATTACAATATTTATGGAATCCAGCCCGTGGTCCTCCATTGTCAAAAATCCCCCTCCCCCGAAATTCTTTTTAACGGAATTTTATTCCGAAACTAATGGGAGTTGACCACTGGCCTTCCGTAGCCTGAACCTCTAAACAAAATTATTAAGAATTTTATATTCCAAAGCTTATAAGAGCTAGCCAATTGTCCTCCAAAGTCCAACCGACCCTTCCGAAAAATTATTAACGGTATTTTATTCCATAACTTATGGGAGATGACCTTTGGTATTCCATGGTATGACACCACCACATAAAGTAAAGAAACGATCAAAAATAGGGTTTTTAAAGATCAAATAAAAATACCGAAGAAAACACAAAAAGTGAATATTTCGAATGAACAACCACCTTTCTTTTTCAGCGGAAACAAAATAATATGAACCAGGAAAATTCCAAAGAAAAAAACAAAAAACAACCACAGAAAGTACAACAAAACCAGTTAAAAACCAACAAAAAACGCCACAAAATGAAAGATATTTAAATTTCCGTAAAAAAAAACAAAAATGATAAGAATTAAAGTGAAATACCTAACAACAATTAAGTGAGTTATTCGCCAATATCCGCGATTCGGACAAAATCCGAACAAATGTGAATTGGCATCGGCGGATACTAACGAACAACAGAGAAAATCAAAGAAAAATTTTATTCACTCAAACAAACGAACCAACAATTAAATAGATTTGAGAACTAGGTATACTGATTTCGAATTTTAACCATTGCATTTCTTGTGGATACCATTTCATACCTAAGGGGTCGATAACGTGTTTGATTATGTGATGTGGGAAGTAGTTCAAGGTTTATGTCAGGGATTACTAAAATATCGACTTCTGTATTGAGAAAACTGAAATACGAAAAATTTATTCTTAAATCACCTGATTTTTTGTTCAGAAGTAACTGTACATGATATTTTCCTTAGATTTTTGGAGATGTGGTCTGAAATCCATGTAACGTATGGGATACCAAGATAAACGAAATTCTTCCATTGATTTGCGTTTTCTGTGTCACTGTCTGATAATTTTTTAATACGTATTGCAATTACAGAATCCATTGACCATTACAGATAACCATTCCCAAATAAAATATCTGTAAGGTGGTCAATCTCTGAATTCAGGAAATGTTGTGAACAAACTTGTAATGAACCTTCATTGACAAATCTCAGAACCTTCAATAACCCCCCCCCCCGAATGACCCCCTAAAAAGTTTTTAATGCTATTTCATTACAAAACTTATGGGGACTGACAACTAACTCACAATGTCTCCCACCCCAAAAAAAAAATTGATAAGAAAATAAACATAATTTTATTTCAAAACTAATGTAACCAGACCCCTGGCCTACCATAGCCTGAACCTCCAATCAAAATTTTCTAATGATCAATTATTCCGAAACCTATTAAAGCTTACTCCTAGTCCTCCACAGTCCAACCACCCCCTCCAAAATTATTAATGATATTCTATTCCATAACTCAAAGGATATGACCTCTGGTACTCCATAGCAGAACTGGAATACCAGCCTTTTAGAAAACTGCCTCTAAGAAAAGGCTAGCTGATCCTTAAACCTTCATTGTCCCCCCCCGTGACCCATAAAAAAATGATTGGTGATATTTCATAACAAAACTTATGGACGCTGATGACTGACTCTCCATGGCTCGAGAAACCCAACCTGAAAAATATATTCACGGTATCTCATTCCAAAACTTATTGGGCGTTACCCTAGCCTTCTATGTCCCAAAGCCCCCCTCCCTCTGAAAAAGTTATGAATAGTGATTTATTCCAAAACTTAAGGGAGCTGACTCCTGATTAACCATAGCACGATTCCCCTCTTACCCAAAAAAAGTTCATTAATGATATTTTATTTCAAAATTTAGGGGAGCTGATACCTGTCCCTCACTGGCCTTCAAACAACTGTGAACGAAACCTTATTTTAAAAAACTAATGGGAGTTGACTCGTGGCCGTCCATAGCCTTACTCCACCCCCTAAGAAAACTATTGATGATATTTTAGTCCAAAAATGTATAAGCTTACTCCTGGCAAAACCTCTTCCTCTCAAACCAAAATTATTACCAACATTTTATTCCAAAGTTCTTGTGAGCTGAGAGCTGATCCTCAATGCTTCCTCCCCCCTAAAAATATTAACGATCATTTATTCCAAAAGTAAGTGGAGCAGACCCTTGAACCTGCATGGCCCAGCCCAACCCATCCTTCCCCCTCCAAAAAAAAATATTAACGATACTCCATTCAAAACTTATTCGAGCCAGTCTCTTGGCCCTCCATGGCCTGGCCCCTTCCCTTTAAAAGAACTGTAAATGATATTTTGTTCCAAAAACTAAGGAGGCTAACCTCTGGCCATCAAATGGCATACCTCATCCCCCACCCCCTAGCGGAATTAGTAGCTATATTTTATTTTGACTCTCAAGTCTCCCACAAAAATTATTAGAAGTATTTTTTCCCCAAACTTATTGGAGCTGAACCCTTGCCCTCAATGTAGCAATCTCCCACCTACCCCTGAAAAAACTTTTTACCTACAATTTGTTTGAAAAATTATGGAAGTCCATCCTGGCCCTCCATGGCCCTATCCTAGTCCCCGTAAGAAAGTTTACCAATGATTTTTCGCCCGAGGTTGATGGAAGCTGATCATTATCCCTTATTGGCTCCCTCCCCCAAAAAATATTAACGATGCTGCATTAGAAAAGTTAATTAAGCTGACCCCCGACGGTCTGACACCTCTATCCCAAAATATAATAGTAATATTTCATTCCAAAAATCATCGGAGCTAACCCCTTGCCAAGTATTAAACGGCCATCCGCCTAAAAATAAATGATATTTCATTCAAATACCTATGAGTCCTAACTCCTCACCCTCCATGGCCTAAACCAAACCTCTAATCAAAAAAAAATACTAATGTCGATAATGGATTTCTAAAATTATTGGAGTTGACCATTTACCTTCTTTTATCCAACCTCTCCAATCCCCAAAAATAACATTTACGATATTTTATTTCAAAACATATGAGATCTAACTCCTGGCCCTCCATTTCCCT